>NW_026558421.1:0-92500 GCF_026930045.1 Uloborus diversus
CATAAAAAAAAAAAGGAAAGACAAATTAATTTGAATTTTGTCATCTTGAATTCAATTTATGTTTTTCGCAATCACGAGTGTGTGTATGTAGGCGTGTGTGTTGTGTGTGGGGGGCATGTGTGTTTGTGTGTAGGGGTATGTGTGTTTGTGTGTAGGGGGTATGTGTGTTTGTGTGCAGGGGATATGTGTATGTGTGTAGGCATGTGTGTTTGTGTCTGTGTGCAGGCATGAGTATGTGGGTGGTTGTGTGTGAGTGTGTGTGTGTGTTTGTGTGTGTATGCGTTTGTGTATGTGTGTACGTGTATGTATGTGTGTAGGTGTGTGTGGGGAGGTATGTGTGTGTATGTGTGTGTAGGTGTATGTATGTGTATGTAGTTGTATATATGTATATGTGTGTAGGTGCGTGTATGTATGCGTGAAAGTGTGGGATATTGACGAAACCTGGGAACGGTTTTCGCTTGAGGTGCAGCATCGTGAGGAGCCGATCGACGGCGATGCTGCGGAGGGTGCTGGTGGGAAACTGAAATCATAGGAACGCCAAAAACAGTCAAGTGAGAACAATAAGCAATCGTGATTGCTCAAAAAAAAAAAAAAAAAAAAAAACCGCACACATTAAACCTTCTCAACTGGAATCATCATAGACAAAGCGTCTTGGTAAATGTTTATGTCACTAAAATGAGGTAGGACCTCGATAGCCCGTCACTTGTATAACTTGACCATCCCGATAACTCGACGCATTTGTTTCCCTGTTTAGTACAATGTTATGTTCACATAGGTTGAAAAAATACGGTTACACCACAAATGTATGTTAAAAGGTGATTCTCCTTAGTCGACTACTGTATAAACTAGAGGTTGAACAATTGAAGCTCGCGGGTCGTACGACTCTTAACCTATAATTATTACAGCTGCGAATGCTAAATATGTTTTACATTGCTTTTAAGGGGTTACAGTATCTCAAAAATGATGAAAACTTTTTATTGCATATTTCAAAACAAAAAACTGTTCTGAACACAGGGGGAAAAGTTTCAATGCTTTAGCTCAAATATTTAAAAAGTTATGAATGGTTTTAGGCCATGCTCCCTATGCGTTCTTATGCGAAAGAAAAACTTCAAATTGCTTTTTCTTGATGATGGTTTTTTTTGTGTTTTCATGTCATTAGAATCCCTAAGGATTTTTTTCTATTAAATATGCAGCTTTAAAGTTATACTTTTTGCAATTGGGATACCATATTTGACAAAACTGTGCATTAGATAAGCATTTTATAAATTACTTCAATGTTTAGAGCATGCTAAACCTTTAAAAACCAAATTTTTCTTTAAAAAAAACTTTGATTTTTAACATAATTAATCAGAGAAAATTTTTTAATGAATTCATAAGCAAATGAATGCACAGATTTTTAGAGACGATATATAGTGATGGTTTTGCAAAAACCGTTTTTTAAATGAGTGCAAAAATAAAAAAGCCTTAAGGATTTTAAAAAGTTGAAATTTTCCTCAATTTTTTGAATTTTCAAAAAAAGTAGGCAATATTTTTAAACTTTGAAAATAAATTATTGATTACGAAATAAGTATGCATTTTATGGTTTCAAAGAAATATAAAATTTACTTAAATTCAAAAAAAAAAATGTTTGAAAGGTACTTTGACTCCTTAAAGAAAAATATTAGCTTACCTATTTTGAAGATTATTGCCACTAGCCCCCCATTTTTAAATCTGCTTTTAAAGGTGTTCCCGTGACCCAATTTTGTCCGATTTTGGATATGTTATTCAGTAATGACTAGAAACTCGAAAGCCGTTAAAAAAGCTGCTGTTGAAATTTTGCCCAGGTTCAACCGTATATTGCTCGGACAAGGATGTTGGTAGACGCTCTTTGAGAAGAAAAAGAGGGGAAAAGCTCATCTACTCTGTGTTGTGCCCCCGCTTTTTCTGTTTCTTCTTTCGCTCGGTTTCGGCCGGAGAAATGCGAAAATAATGACAGCTTTTCTTCGTTTGCGTGATGTGCAGTAAAAAGCATCCCTTGCTTGCGTCGCATTTTTTTTTTTTTTTTCTCATTTCAAAATCTAGATCCGTCTTCGTTCGGCTCTTTGGAATACCGATTCCTTACCTTCGCAGTTCCTTACTTAATAACAGAGTTGAACGCGGGAGTTCTAATTGCGCGGAAGCTCTGACATCCCGCCTCACAGCAGCCAGTAAGAAAGGTTAGTATGGTACGTACTCTATGATGCTGATTGCTAAAGAAAAAAAACTGTTTACACTTGCAAAATTTCAGTTTTGATTGTACATGTCTGCGTATAAAAAGAAAAATCTGCAGCTTCGTTGAACGCATGTCCAAAACTCAAAGAAAATAGCTTCAGGGAGCAATTTAAGTGTCCCAGAAATGACATTGAAAGTCATTTTAGAAAAATCTGGGGGGGGGGGGGGAAATACGATGGGTATGGGTACTATTCAAGAATAGTAATTCAGTCAAATAAAAAAGGTAGAAAAGTGTTGTTGCTATGATTTAAAGATTCTCGTTTCTTAGACCTTCCTGTTTAAAATGAGCTTCTAAGCGAAAAGGCCGTAAAATTGCCAAATTCCTGAATGGAAAATTTACTTCTTCACATGTATAGGGGAAAATAAGAAAAAAAAGAAATGTATTGATTGGCAACTCATGTCTTTTCTTAGCAAAGTCGATGAAGGTACAGTAGGCGCCGCTTAATGTGATCACTTTGGGACAAATACAATTTGATAACAATATCCGATTGATAACAATAGCCGAAAGGAATCAAGGACGCACAAAATGAAGATTTTTTTTCAATTAAGAAGCATACAAATGTAAATTAAAATTACGATTGCTCAATTAAACGCAGTTTAAAATTATAAATTAGAAGAATGACATAATTCATTTTTTCCATCGAATAAACCATCCGTCCGATGCTAAAACATTGTTTGCCCATTTTAAAAGCCAGAAAAAAAGTTTTTAAGTTCAGTTTTTTCTGCATAAAACCGACCATTTATTCGCGCATCATTTTCTCTAACATTCGTAGCAGATTCAACATCACCATCATTTCCATAACGGTTTCGCTTGTTGTTTAAATTTTCAATTTGTTTTCAATCACGTCACATTTTTTTTTTTTTTTTTTGTGACTTACAAAGTAATGGATGAGAAATTTTTAGATGACTCATCATGGTTGAATTGTCAAAGTGTTTAAAGAGAAAATTCTTCTCTTTACTGATGAGAAGGGAACTTATTTTCCGGGAAGCTACTTGTTAGGGCTCGACCGATGGCATTTTTTGGCCGATGGGCCGATGCCGATTGTTCAAAGATGGCCGATGGCCGATTGCCGATTGTTTTCCTCCAAATGTCCGATTGCCGATGGCCGATGCTATAGGCCGATGGCAAAAAAAAAAAAAAAGAAAAGAAAAGAAAAAAGAAAATCTAACAGAAATAAATTGATAAGATTGTCAGGGATTTAAAGGATCATGAATTCTTTTTTTACTTTGCTTCCTTGCTCTGAATAAGGAATTGTAATCACAAAAGAAAAAAAAATCAGATTTCGACCTCAATTTCTATTTTACGATTACCCAATTTAAACTTCACAAGTTTTTTCAGCACATGTGTACATGCACATGTACCTAAGAACATATAGATGACCAAAATATCCATTTTGAACACCTCCTTAAATAATTATCGCAAATTCTTTTGTGATGTCTTTATGCGCGAAAACTTGCGTCACTCAAAAACGTTATGAAATAGTAAGTTGAAAACTCATACGCTCGTAGTATGATCTAAGAGTTCGAGGACAAGTTGCCTGAATAGTTCACATTACCGAAGTACATATATCTACAAAATAGTCACCTTGAACGACTATGCACTTATGCCAACGTTCGTATAGCTTTTAGAAGGACTCCTGGAACACATTTGTCACAACCTCCTGTAAGGCCTCTTGCGCTGCTGCTTTAACTTCATCGTGGGGAAGAAGTCGACTTTCATGTTGAGGATGCACTGTTCGATTAGTCAATACTCTGATATGACAAACAAATAACATAACGTTTCGTCGTACTTAGCTCCGTGTGACTTTTACCTGTTCTCAGCAAAAAAACATTTGTATGGGCGCCGCTTTCTTTCGTAGGGGAAGATAAAACTGCATCACAGAAGGTAGCGAAAAAGTGGCTTCCAGAAGTGTTTCTAAAAAATATATGAACACTGGCAGAAATGCACATTCCCTCAAGGTGATCTTTTGAAGGTGGATGTGCTTCGGTAATGTGATAAGGTTTGATAGTACAGCTTGTCCCTCGAACTTTTGGATCGTACTACGTACAATCTGTACAGGGTGTAGTTATGCTTCTCCTTTTTTGACTGTTGTATGATGGAAGACAAAAGACAACAGTCAAAACAAAAAAAAAAAAAAAAAAAAAGGAAAGAAAGAAAACCAACGAGACTGTTTAATAACCAATTGATTTGTTTTCTTTTTTAATTGAACATATAACTAAGTTTTCAGAAATATTGTAATAATGTATTGATTTAGGTACACTAAAGATAGTTAAAAAACATTAAATTATGTTGTTTAGTCATTCAAAAAAAATAATAAGAATAAAACTATGAAACCGTCAACAAATTACGCAATTAAAGTGGAAAGAGTGCGCGTAGACATTTTTTACTCATCAAATTAAACAAAAAAGGTAACAGATAAATTACAATATTAAATCCTAACAGGAATATTTTTATACTTATTTAAAGTTTATGAACAGAAAAGTTTGCATTTTTCATAAAAGCTATAACAGTGACACAAATTTTACGGAAAAAAGAAACAGTCATGAAAAGAGCGAGGTTCTTAAAACGCAGCCAAAATAAACAATCTCAATATTTACACCAAGTTAATCACTGAATACATATACTACTTGATCTGATGTTTGCACACGTAATATTGAACAATTTGATTGTTTAATCTTTTTTGAAGCACAAGAAACAAGTTCAAATTAAATTTTTCAATTTAACAATAATTTTCTGAAATTAAAAAAAAATGCATAATAGAAAATCCTTGAAACTTTTCTACAACATATTATTCAAAATATGATGAAAACAAAAATAACTTATTCATTGATTTTACTTAAATACATAAAAATAGTTACTAACAACAGAAAAAAAAATCGATCGCCATTAATGATGAAAAAAAAAATATGGCTCATTACGAAATATAGGTGAAACAAGTATAAGAAATATGCAAAATGACATTTCTTGACCAAAATAAATTATCGTTAAATATTTAAGAAATGCTTGAAACGACGAGGGTGGGTTAGGGGGGTCAACCTCTGATTTTGGAGTAATTCACGACATTAAACTTTGGCCCCAACTTCGGCCCCCTTTTTATAGTACAGAACCGCTACCACCAACGCCAACGCCTCGGAAGAGTTTCTGAATCTACTTCAGCACTTCCGAAGAAAAAATTCATAAGTCCCTTTGATTTCCGAATTATGTCACCATTCAAAACGTCTTTCATCAATTTCTTACATTAATACTCGAAATTCTTCCTAAACAATAGATAAAGCTTGAAAATCTCTAATTTTATGAATGGTGTTGTTTTAAACAACTCAGAAGTACAACTAGAGTTTAGTTTCAGAAATTGAGGGAGTGGGAGGAGGGGCACATAAGTGTTCTCGAAAATACAAAAAATAGTCGTAAAAAATAGAGTTCGAAATAATCATAAACATTGAGCAGAAAAACCCTTTTAATACTTGCACCCGAGTTTGTTTTGATGTGCAGTGGCGGATTGAAAATATAACAAATGTTGCAATTGCGCGAGACGCCCCATAACCATAGGGGAATCGTTAGAATTACAAAAATGCCTACGATAAATGTTTTACAACTTCTGTGATAAAGAAATAAGGCCCCAGAATGTATTTCGACGGGGCTCAAACTTGTAGCTCCGCCGAAGCGATACAGAAAAAACTGCAATACTGTGATTCACATTACAAATATCGAAAAATTAAAAATTACCGTCGATTCAACGGGAATCTACACTGTAAAAAATATCAGTTCGACCTTTAACCATAATACGGTTCAAACTGAAAGTCCACTGTTGATGTAACCATAGTTTGGTTCAACTGTGTTCACGTCAACCACTGCGTGTCACGTTTAGGTTCGAATCAAAACTTAAAGCACCAAAATTAGGTGCTTTCATCGTCAGCCAATCAGAGCTTCTGTTCAACCAACGAAGTGAAATGAAGTTACTCACGGTCGGCCATGTTTATTTACTTTCCGCGGCGCAGCGCTAAGTTCGAAGGTACAATCCTAAGGTTTGTATTATTTTGATGCAGTTAATGATGCTCATGATTACTTTTTGTTTTTTTATTTGAAATATAATAAACGCAAATAATTTAGACTATAAAATATTTGCATACCCATGGTAATATCGACTTAAATAATGCATTTTGAAGTTCGCGTAGGCTTAGCTGTATTATATTTAGAGCTTATAGTAAATGTTCCAATTGTGAACTAATGGTTTTTACCCATTAACCGCCGAAACTCGAAATCGTTATTTGTTTTGGATAAAAATCATAAATGTTATCATTCTGAACCTATATAATAGTAATATGCTTAAAAAAGAGCAAAAATGCACGTACTTTTACAAATATAGGGTGTTGCGTTGACGCAACGTCAGCGGAAAAGGAATATTAATGCTAAGTAGTTTTATCAGAAATTCTTCAGTTTCAATGCTTTTTATACACAGGAAATTTTTATAATCTTAGTTATGGTTCTTAAACTTGCCGAGCACTTTAGAACAAACTGAAATTTATATAAAATAGCCACATAAATGCATTTTAGAAATTTTAAATTTGTTTGCATACAAATTTGTTTGTTCTACAAGATGCGATAAAATATGGGAATAAAAAAAAGGATTGAAAATATCAACACTAGCTTTACATTCTAGTCTTACAGCTTGAATGGGGACCTGTTCTTCATTTTCTGGTTGATACCTATCAATTGGTCCTGTTTTCTGGTTGATACCTATCAATTGGTCCCTGTTTTGTCCATTGCCAATCTTCTGTTTTTTCGTTTTTTATTTTTTTTACTACGGGATTTGGAACAATTGAAATTTTTTTTACGTGTACTTCAACTTCGCCTGCAGTATTGCACGATAAAACTTCATTATCATTATTTAAAATGTTGTCATTGCCTTCTTCATCATTAGCTTCTGTTATTTCTGGTGGCACAACAACAATATCTGTTTCTTCATTTTCATCATCATCTGAGTTTTGTTCGTAAATCTGTTCCAATGCTTCTTCCAAAGTTAGATATCTTGTTCTGGGCATTTCGAAAGGCAGAGACGAAAGAAAAAGCTTTCACAGTGAAAACGCGCAGAATTAAAATGAAATATAGTTCTACCCTAAAGCAATTGAGACAGACAGACAGTCAGTCTACCCCTTTTTTCGCTGACATTGCGTCAATGCAATGCCAGTTTTTTACTTCCCCCTCCCCCCCTGCAGAAGCAGTTTCTTTGAGGAATGTACTGATAAAAAGTGACCTTGACTAAAAGTATTTCATATCTAAACCCAAAACTTTTTTTATTTTTATTTTTTCTGACAGAAAACTGGATCACAAATTTAGTCAAAAAAAAAAAAAAAAAAAACATGTGAGAGAAACAAATTTTATCACATATATAAAAAAAATTTAAAGCAATTTTTTTATTTACCATATTTCTACTAATATTCTGAAATTCAAATTAGCAAGCGATAAAAAAATTAGATTTCTAGTGTAGTTTCTATGGATATTTATTATAACCGTTGCGTCAACACAACACCAGCGGGTAATGGGTTAAAAGAGGTTTTTGACGATCAACTTAAGTAAATGAAATACAACTTGTTCGATATTCCAAGCTTACTTCTGATGAAGATTGAGGGTTTTTGGTTTGAAAATTTAGGTTCTAATCTGAGCTTGGGTGGGGAGCGAAGGGGACTCTTTTAGCGAAAAGATAATGGAAGTTTTGCTAGCATTAATCTGTATTTTCCATCTCTTGAACCATTTTTTGATTTTGAAGATGTATTTTTAGAGTTCTAATTGGGCGGCAAACGATTGTCCATAATTTTTTGAGATGAAACGTATCATCGGCATACTGAGCAGTTAGAATCAGTGGCGTATATATGTTTTTATTTTGGAAAGGGCCCAAAACCGAGATCAGCTCCTCCTCCCCCCTTTACCATTTTTGCAATATCCATTTTTCTTGGGGGAGGGGCAACAATGCCATGATCTTTTCATTCTTTTTGAGGTGGGGCAAGGACTTCACACTGTCACCCAGTGGTGCAACCAAAAAAAAAAAAAAAAAAAATTAGCACTCTTAAAAAACTCTTGCTTCTAGCGGGGCGGGGAATTAGTCCAAAGTATTGTAGTCCAAAGAACGCAGTTTTAGACAGATTCTGGTAATGTTACAGTGAGGGAAAATTCGAGGGCTTTCTGCAAAAATTTTTAGAAATTAAAATTTTAAAAATGCTATTATGAACTATTTGTTGACGTTAGGGTAATGAAAGGAACGGGACTTCTTTAAATTGCTTGCCCGATTCATTTCTTAAAAAAAAAAAGAAAAAGGAATTCCATCACCCCTCTGTTCATTTTTTTGAAATTGAAGTTTAAAAAACGCAGTTTCAGACTAACTTTGATGATGTTGTGGATAGTGCGGTTCTGGTGTTCAGCCCAAAAACAAGTTTGAAATTGAAGTCCTAAAAAACAAAGTCAAAGTTTTTAAGAGATATCCAGTGATACTAGGTGGTGGGATTTAAACCCTCTTTACTTTTCGAAATTATAGGTTTTTCATTTTCAGATTTCATACGGGAGCAGTCGAAGTGTCGTCTGAAATTTTTTCGTAATTGAAGTCTTAAAAACGTGATAGTGGACCATATTTGGAAACGTTAGCGGTTTTGATAACGTCAGCATGATTACCTAATGAATGGTCAGCAACTTTTGAAAATTTTTATTTTAAAGTTCTTTTCAAAAGCAATTCTGAATTTTCCCAAACGTTAGGTAATTTTTGAAAAGGAAGAGAGAATCCTTCCCTGAAAGGTAAAACTCAATTTCAGGTTATCTTTGGAGATTTTTCGAAGTAAGTAGAGGTTAGGGATCTTCCGAAATTTTTCAAAATTAAAATCCTATAAACTATTAACTATTATAACTCACTAGGTTTGGTTTCAAAGATTAATTTTGTGTTAGTTAAATTAGTGTTTAGCTCAGGATCCGGTGTGTAACACACCGGATCCTGAGCTAAACACTAATTTAACTAACACGAAAGGAGGGTTGTCAGTTAGGATAGCTAGTAGTTTGTAGGAGGCACAGACTTCAAATGGTGAATAAAAACTAAGAGATTGTATATAATTAGCTAGGTATTAAAATACTTTGTCGCATAATATTTAAAATCAGTGTTTATTTTACAATTGGTTGTTTAGTTTGGGTAATTTTTGTATTGGAATTGAAAATAAATTTGATTTATTGGTTTGGGTAGGAAATCGTATGTAAATATGACCAATTATTTTTGCTTTTTTTAATTATTTAAAAATAATTGGTCGTTACCTTAGTGAAAGGATGTTGGTTCAGGGACCTTCCTCCAGAAATGTTTTGAAATTGATGGTCGAAAAGCGCCTGAATAAATGCATTTTTAGGACATCAATTTCCATTATTATTCCAATCGAACTACTAAAACTTATTTTCAATTTCTTGCAGGGGACGAGAGTTAAGGAGAAAAACATTTTGAAGACCGTTCTTTTCAGACTGACTAGGAAAAAGAAAGGGGGGGAAGAGGAAAGAAAGAGAGGGCAACTTCAGTTGCTAAGCAATAAACTGCATCTGTTAAATATTTTTAATTTAAAGATTTCTTTTTGAAAGAATTGAATTCCCCCCCCCCCCCCCCCCAACATTATTTGCTTTTCTTTTTGTAAAAATAACTTCGCTTTCCCAAGACGCGTTCTTTTCTTGAGTAAGGGTTTCGGAGCCCCTGACTCCTTCTGAACACCACGCCATCGCCTGGTGCTTTCTAACGTAGGATTCCCAAATTTTAACGATTCGCGGCACCTTTTGAAGAATTAGAATTTTCTTACGGCATCCTGCTCTAGTTTTATGTACATATTATCAGGGGCGGACTGGCTGACTTTGTCCCAGTGAGCAAAAGAATATTTTGGCCCACTTCTGTAAATTACAAAAGTTAAATTAAATAGTGCCGGATCTGGATTCGTCCGAGGTCGAGCTAAGACATTAAACAACTGCTCGTTCCTTTTTTCGTTTAAGTTTATTAATCAAGTCAAGTTTATCAATCATCCTCAGGCGGGTTATTGAAGTAATGGTCAATCCTTCTGTTGACTTTGTTGATAGTGGGCTTATGATAAGGATATCTATTATGCATAAAATGGGTTCCAAAAGTGTCAGTGAGCATGCTGGCTTTTTCTTGGTCAGAGTATTTGATTCCGTTGACTCAGGGGAGTGGTGGAAGGGAAAACCTTTTACTAGTAAGAGATTTAGTGAGTTTATAGAGCGAGTTATCTATAGTGTTGACATTTTGGAAAAAGTTATTCCAATTCTCATTTTGGTATTCTTTTATTTGGTCGCTAATAATGGTTTTAAGTCTGTTAACCTCATCTTTGTATGGAGGGTAGTGAGTGTTGTTATACTGTTTTTGTAGTCTGTTTTTGTGCTTAGTAAATTCAAAAATATTTCTGGGGAGAGTATCTGAAAAGTTCTTAATTTCTTTAGAAGTAGTAGCTTCATTAAAAGCATTTTGGTTTGCTTCAGTAAAGTTAGCAACTGCATTATCGAAAGCAATTTCATCCTGAATTTGC
Source organism: Uloborus diversus (assembly GCF_026930045.1). Classification (NCBI taxonomy): domain Eukaryota; kingdom Metazoa; phylum Arthropoda; class Arachnida; order Araneae; family Uloboridae; genus Uloborus; species Uloborus diversus. Next base: position 10,795 of record NW_026558421.1, read on the forward strand.
GGATTTCCTAGATTAGTACTGTGGAGAATTTGTTGGAACTGGTTCCAATTGGTATGGTAAGTACGAATAGACTTCAATTAATAAGTAAGAACTTCAATTCTTGTAATCAATTCTTTTTTCTCTTCACAGGACTTCTTTTAAATCCGGGATATAACCTTGTTCCAAAAAATTATGAATGAATATTCATTGAAATCTTCATCAAACACTTTCAGAATATATAACCCTTTGCACAGAGAAAAAATAGATTCCAATTATCTTCAATACGTATAACTTTCGACAGTTGCTGGTACTGCGCAAGAAGTTTCATCTACAAATTTTTAAGAAGAAATAAATAATTAAATACAGATGTCAACTCGAACTAAAATAACTAAATATTCTAGTGATCCAAGATGTAAAACTTTGGTATTACTACATGATTATTTGCATAATTATAAACAGAGAGGGGATAATCATAACATATCTTTTTGAGATAAAATTTTCAGCCCAATATCTTGCTCAAACTTATAACCTCTGACATGAAAAAAAAAGGGTTGATGTAAACAATAGACAAAGAAAATATACTTCAGTATTTCTGGAAATAGTAGCAATTATTTTAGCAAATACTGGATCATCACGTTCAAAAGAAGCCACAATGCACATTCCTACCTTATAATATAAATTATTTAATTTTACTTTCAAAGTGCCAAAAAAGTTACAACCAGATAAAATGTTCAAAATTTCTTTTGAGTAACCAAACTCTAAAACAGGTTTTGAACTGAAAACTTTAGGGCAACATTCAAAATTTATGTCTGTAATATTATAATATGATCGCAATTGCTGTTGTCTTTAAGCTAAGATATAGGGTAAATTTATGAAATTTTTTAAACTTTGTGAAATTCTTTTAAAATGTAAATGATTGGTCTCAAATCTCATAGACCAAGAATATTTAAGTGGACCAAATTCCAAAATTAAATCAGGATAATGAACAAGGTAATGGTGCTTCGGCTTCATTCTTACATGTGGGAAAAGTTCTTAAAATAGGCTGTGGTGCTCCGTTATTAGATCTTTTTAATATGACACAGAAGCCACATTGATAACTGGAGCCAGCTTAATATCAGTAATATCTTTTAATAGAAGCAAGAGACTCCAATTGAGATCTTTACTGGGCACTTTATCACCAATTATTAGGGGTGAAAATCGTATAAGACACCATATTCTGGCAGCTGTCATTTTAATGGATTTAAAATAATTCTTCTGCAAAAGATGGGATTTGTCAACAATGTCATTACAACCCAATTTAGCAGATTCAAGTCGCTTGTTTAGTAGAGTTAAAGCAAAGTAATTTTTATCAATAAGACTTTTAATTATTAGTCCTAATTCAAAAGGAACTATTCCTTCGAGCAAATCATCAGGAGGAAGCATTTTGCAACAACTGAAGTGTGTGAGGGAATCAAATGGACAGGGAGTTTTTACGCCATAAAGAGATTTGTATCGTCATATTCAATCATCTCCAAATGTTGTGCATGATTGCTTTCTGATCTTCGTGTGTAATTATTTGCATCAAAACTTCTTTGCATTTCACTATTTGAAGCCAGGTAATACCTACAACTTCTGCAATTGTCCCCAGAAAAACATGTCGTAAATCCACCAATCTGATGGGAACCAAGATTATCACCTAAAATGACTACAATACCTCCTTTCACTTTGCAAGGTAAGACTTTTGATTCAGGAATCTGAATTCCTTCAGATTCCAAAATATGTAGATCCCTAAATACGGGAGCAAAAATGGTTGAAAAGCCATATTCTTTTAGATCTTGCGAACGGCACAAAATAGCTAGTTGCATATCTTTGACAGTGGAACGATACTGTGGAGGAATGTTTCCAATTGTGTAGTAAAAAGCAGCTAACTTGTGCTTTGCTCGATTTCCTCTGCAGGGGCCAATCCAGGATTTTTTTCTCACTACCTATTTTTGTGAAAGTATTGCATCATTCTATTTTTGTGAAAGTTTTTTTTTTTATCAGCATTTTTTTTTTTTGTGAAATTTTAGAGGCATCCTAATTTTTGTAAGCGAGAAGTAGAACAAGTGAAATTTTAGTTTGAAATGTGTAAATGTCATCTAGTATTATTTTTAACAGATTTCGTTTTTTTGGGAAGGGAGGGGGAACTAAGAACCTAAGAAGTACGAAAAATGCCATCGTAATTTCAACTGAATGGGCTACCGATTTCAAAACAAGATTTTTGTGAAGGTACCGAAAAACGGTAGCAAAATCAGCCTGTATTGGGCCCTGCTCTGAGAGGGTTTGTAACCCCAAATTCATCAAAATAAAGTATGATTTGAATATTTGGATTGAGAGTAAATAGATTATAACATTTGAATACTGAACCATCACAAATATCTTTAAGAATATCAACTGAAAGAGTTGGCATTGGTTTTGATGCAATGTACTGAGCAATTTTTCTGTTTTTACAAAGTTTTTTAAGTTTTCAATTATAGGTATGTACCAAGGGCGCCCATATAAGGGGGTTTGAAATTAGAACTTCCTTGCTTTTAGTACTTTTTTCTTTGCAAAAATGTAAAAACATTTCTTCTCCAGCCATTAATGAGTAAGTTATTAAAAATGTCAAATTTTAATGACTCTAATCTGTCTTGAAATCAGTTTCCACGGGGAAAATATCCAGCTAAACCACAGGGGAAATATTTGACCCCTCCCTTGCAACTTTGCATATGGGCGCCCATGGTATGTACTGATAGTTACTCCCTGCTATGCCCATTTTGTGTTGTATAGGTTGTATTAGTCCTATTTTTTTAAGCATTTGTTTTCTTAAATAAGGAGAGGTAACATATTTGAACATGGAAGAAACTAAAAATGATGAATTAATGTTCTTTACAGATTCTAATACAGTCGAATGTATTTTTTTTTCTTTTAACATATCAAAAATATACTTTTTAATATAGTTTGCATTATCAATCTAAAAAAAATCAGCTTTTCTGTTGTATCGGAAACAACTGCAACTGGTAATAAATGCATCTCTTGAATATACATCACAAATAGAGATGCATTTAAATTACAGTCATCTTCTAGCACTATGTTTTCAACATAATCATCTTCTTGACTATTACAATCCATAGAGTCATTTTCATTGCATGTTTCATCCATAAAATAAAACCCATGTTTTCTAGACAAGTGGGATGTAATTGAAGAGTACACAGTGTAACTCATTTGACAGCTTGGAGTAGGACAGTGGATCGTATCATGATTTTTGTAATGAGAGATGAACCGTTTTTTGAAATAAGAGTGAAATCCAGAAACAGAATAAGAAAGATTTTCTTTTTTCAACAAAAGTTCTCTGTGTTTAAACAGATGTATTTTTAGTGCTTGGTAACTTTTACAACTTTTTGGGCATCCATTGAATCCACATGTGTAAGAAAAGCAAGGGGTATGACTGTGGACATTTTTAATATGAGTCGGATATACAGTGTGTCCAAGAAAGATCCGTACAACTTCAAAAATTTCTTGAAAAAGAAACAATAGGGTTACAACAAAACTAATTAGTACATTAGATAGAACAACTCAAAAAGTTTTTTCTGCAGTATGTTTCTGACCATATGTGGTGCTACACGTCACGCAAAGGAATATTAAAGCATTTTAGTTATTTCAATGCCGGATGATCGCGGGAAGAAAGCTCAATGTGTTGCGTGGTTTATATTGGGACAAAATCCGATACGCAAACACAATGCAACAAAACATCCAAACAACTGTAGCTGCTGTTGATGTTAGCATGCTGAAACGGTCATGGATGGAATTGGATTATCGTCTTGATATTGTTCGTACTACGAAAGGGTCTCATGTAGAAATTTCCTAAGGTAATAACTTAAGTTATAGGAAAAAAACTTTTTGAGTTATTCTATCTAATGTACTAATTAGTTTCGCTGTAACCCTATTGTTTTTTAAGTTGTACAGATCTTTCTCGGACACCCTGTATAATTAATGAGGAAATATCAATCTTGCAAACAGCACAAGTAATCATGATATATTTTTTCCATTCCTGAACTGCTAAAAAGAACTAGTTATTTTGAGAGAGTCACTTTCTCAAAAGAATTGGCTAGCCCACCACTAGTGTAAATTCAAATTTCTTTTTAACATTGTATGTGGATGTGGAAGACACAAGGAACTTAAAAAATAAAAACAAGTTACAGCTTGTTGACAAATTACAAATTTTTGACAATTTACTTAATTTTTCATCAGTAGATTATAGTGATGTAAAATACCTGGGTATTTATTTTTAGGGGTAAATACCCAGGGTATATACCCAAAATGGGTATTTACCCAGGTATTTATTTCAGAAATTTATATTCAACTAAAATACTTTTCTGCATGTATTGCACTATGTATATAACCAACCATATGCAAAACACTAAATTTTTGCCCAAAAATTGTATTTTGATCACATATTTAAAGAATTATTGTGTGAAACAACTTCGCAATCTAATATGGTATTCACATTAAATGTGTTGGATATGCCTAATCAATGTTAATAGCCAAATTTCAGATATAACTGGTAAAATCAGATCAACTGGTAAAATTAGTAAAATTTTGTTTTTCCATTTTATGTTTGAGAAGTTTTGTGTACATCAAACTCAATTTCAATACATTTTGTATCTGCATTTCATTTTCACTTTGCCATAACTGTGTTACATTTTATTACTTTAAATTTGTTTTGATTGAAATGTTCCGCCCTTAGAATTCGTTGAACTTGTATAAAATTGACATGACATGTATGTTACAGGGATGAGATATTTCCTGCTTTTCCTGGAATTCCGGCTTTTTCTGTTGCCTTTTAAAACCTTTCCTCCTGTTTTTGCCTCTTTCAGCCCTTATTTTCTCAAAAATCGGAAAAGAATACGACTGGACCCCGATTTCTTACTCTTTCAATTTTTTCCCTTGAATCTTCATCCTTCGCGATATCTGCCAAATGGGTATGTTTTGGAATCATGCCTATCATGTCAAACACATGCTGCGACAAAAGTTGCTTAACTCGTTTGAGATTTCAATCTTGTTGAATCCTGCAAGTATTTCGATTATTTTTAATGTTGGGTGTTTTTTTTATTATTATGCTACCTTATATCTGCTTATTTAATTCATCATTTATATAATATTATTATTTCTTTAATTTATATTAGAAAAAATGCAAAAGTCAATCAAAAAAGTCATTGTGGCTTAGCACACACAGTCTCAAATTTTATTGAAACTTGGCATGGTTACTCTTTTTGTGTATTTGAGAAAGTAAAAAAATATGTATGGTGAATCTCAAATGGTTTTGGCTTTACAGCCTGTTAAAAGTTTTGGGATTTTATGATTAAATGAGGCAGCTGTTAGTTGCTTTTTAATTCCGAAATCGTATTAGGAACTTTTTAAAATCAAATTTTGAGTTCCAATGCAACAAAAAAGATAACCAGTAGTTTATATACCTATATTTATTTATTTTCAATTCTTACTATGAAAAATATGTTCTACCACATAAGAAAATTTTAGATTTTTCTCTCTGATGTAAGTTTTTACTTTACAAACAGACCAAATTTTAAAATTTATGTTCTTACTCTTTTAACACTATAAACTCAAATGTTTTTAATGAAAAATATGTATTTTTCTCTAAAACATATGACACTATTCTGTGATGCTGCCAAAATTGACCTCTGGCTCCCCCATCCCTTTGTTCAAGTAATCATGGGTTAGAAATTGTTGCTTCTTTTTCAAAATTGAGATTTATTTAGGAATAAACATTCTTGCAAGAAATGGTACAATTCAGCAAATTGTACAAAATTATTACTTATGCTTAATTAAAAACGTATTACCTTTAAAACTGGTAAATTAGCCATTTTTTGTTGAATTTTTGAATATCATGGCTTTTAGGTTCTATTTTGATGCGGCTTTGAATTGCGCTTTTACGAAATTTTTTTTGATATTATCGCTTTTACGAAATTGTTTGGATTTCCTTCTTTTTGCTCTCTGACACTCTCATCCCTGATGTTAAATGAAAACATTTTGAAAGTTAGGTATTTTTTGTTGGGATTCTTTTAGCGTCAACCAATGTAATGAAATTTACAGTAACTTTTTGCTGTTTAATAAGTAAATTTTTAGCGACTGGTTAAATTAGTAAAATTTTGTTTTTCCTTTTTTTGCTACAGATGTTTTGTGCATATCAAACTCAATTTCAATGCATTTTGTATCAGCATTTCATATACACTTTGTCCGGGGTCGTGTCTAAGGGGAGGGTTTTGGGGGTTAAACCCCTCCCATTGGACAAAACTTAATAAAAAAACCAAAGAAAAGTGCAGATTTGACTTAAAATTAACTTTAAGGTTTGTATACAGAATTAAAAAAAAAAAAAACATTCTCTTTGAAGTTTCCAAGCAATTTTTTTCTTTTTTCTAGTTTGTCTGAAAATAAGTCGTCAAGATGCTACTCCTCCAGATCCCCCCCTTCCTCGCTGTGCCAATAAAATTACGGAGCATCTCAAATTTTGTGTTCAGATCTTCAGTTTTGCTAAATTTCCAGAAAATGCCCCTGAATACCTAACATCATTTAAATTGCATCCAAAAACCGCTTAAACGTGGTTTTGGATTTGTTTCAGTTTTTAAATTTCCTAAGGTTACCAAATATCATCACCTCAGAACAACAGTAGGATATCTTAATGTTGTTCCTTAGATTAGACCTCTTATGGTTGCTCTAAGGCGACGCTATCGTCTTAAAATCGCGTTTTAAAGATTCCAATTTCTGAAAAAATTTGTGCTGGGGCCCTGGATCCACCTTCCTTTAATATCATTAAAAATTAGGTTTTTTAAACAAAACTTTAAAAAAATTTAAGTGGAATAACCTATGAACACCTCCTCCTAATATCTTAGAGTACAGCTTATGTTTTTGGGACTTTCAGTTTGAAAAAAATTCCACGGGACAGCCCCGGAATCCCCTTCCCGTAAAAATCTTCAAATGCTAATTTGGAACTTAAGTTTCAAAAATTTGCAAGGGGGAGGAGAAATTGATTTCTATCTATTTTTCAAAGGAAAAAGTTACTGGGAGAGTTCCTGAGCTCCATTCCTTACCCTATTGTCAATAAATATGGCTTATAATCATGTTTTGAGTCTTTAATTTCGACAAAATCCCCGGACATAAAAATCTAAGATTCCATTTTTAATTCTAAAAATTTCATAATTCTTTTGTAGGAGAACCCCCGGCTTCCCCTTATCCAGGGTTCGTACGCTCCTTCAAAACTCCTCCAATACTCCTTCATTTAGGAAATCTTTTCGAAGGGCCCTTCATACTCCTTCATTTTGGTTTTAACTCCTTCAAAACTACATTCTTTTTTAGTTCAAGACTACATACGTAACCTTCCTCTATGACAGTAACTTAAAATACTTCAATTCACAACTTAACTTCATCACAAGTGTGAAGGTATAAGGGCAATTTTAATGTAGTAATTTCGTTTATTTATTTTTTTCATAAAGATATGATTTACAAATTGATCACAGAAGTCATAAAAGTTGAAGGTGAAGGTATTAGATGAACTAAGACATTTCATAAGTGAAGTAAAACACACTTAAATGGTGCTTGGCTATTTTTTCAAGTTTTATGATTATTATTTCCTCTCCACCACACTCTCAGCAGCCAAAGTCAGGTTGTCTAATTATTAATTAATTATTTAAAAATACTTAAGTAGATGTACTACATTGAGTGTGTTAAAAGAACAATTGTTTGGTAAATCATAGTTATGATATTGTAAAATGGTCATCACAAGTGATGTCATGCCTTGAGGGGGATACGGATTCATCAAATTGTGACAAGAGAAAGAGAGAGGAGGACAATAAGTGACATCACACAGTTATTGTAACAATATGTATACAAAAAATATGACATGTGAGAAGAGGAGAAGTAGGTGAAGTGTGACACATAGTGATGAAGGAGATCAAATATGTTGGAAAAAAGTGCAAGATCATTTAATGGCAATCCATAAGTACTCCTTCAAAACCTCATTTTACTCCTTCAAAACTCCTTCATTTTATTTCTGAAATTGAGTATGAACCCTGTTATCAGATTGCCCCCCTTTAAATGACTTTCTAATTGCACCACCGTTCCACACTCATAATTTTAAATAATTATTGAAGTAAATATATATTTTTTAACTGTATAAATTTGATCCGGATAAACAGAGGCCAATAAAAACTAGGCTATACTGTACATAAAATGCAATAATAGAATCGGTAATGTTACTTAAGACCACATCTTCTGGGAATTTGGACCCCCTTCCCCCCCATAAACCCCTCTCTTTATGAAATTCTGGACACGGGCCTGACTTTGTCATAACTGTGTTACATTTTATTGGTTTGAATTTGTATTGGTTGAAATGTTCGGCCTTAGAATTCGCTGTACTTGGATAAAATTGACATGACATTCATGTTAAATGAAAAAATTTTGAAAGATAGATATTTTTTGTTAGGATTATTTTACTGTTAACCAATGTAATTAAATTTCTGGTAGCTTTTTGCTGTTGAATAGATAAATTTTTGTCTGGTTGAATTAGTAAAATTTTGTTTTCCTAATTTATGTTTCAGAAGTTTTGTTTGAATCAAACTCAATTTCAATACATTTTGTATCAGCATTTCATATACACTTTGTCATAACTCTGTTACATTTTATTGGTTTGAATTTATATTAGTTGAAATTTTGTTCTGCCATTAAAATTCATTGCACTGGGATAAAATTGTTCTAACATGCATGTTAAATGATAAATTTTTTAAAGTTTGGTATTTTTTGTTGGGATTCTTTTAGCGATAAACCAATGTAATAAAATTTCCGATGACTTTTTGCTGTTTAATAGGTAAATCTTTATCGATTGGTAAAATTAGTAAAATTTTGTTTTTGCAATTAATGTTTGAAAAGTTTTTTGTATATCGAACTCAATTTCAATAAATTTTGTATCAGCATTTCCTATACACTTTGTCATTACTGTGTTACATTTTATTGATTTGAATTTGTATTGGTTGAAATGTTCCACCCTTAGGATTCGTTGTACTTGGATAAAATTGACATGACATGCATGTTAACTGAAAAAAATTTTGCAAGATAGATTTTTTACAAGGATTATTTTATTAGTAACCAATAAAATGAAATTCCAATAATTTTTTGCTATTTAATAGTTAAATTTTTATTGACTGGTTAAATTAGTAAAATTTTGTTTTTCCAATTTATGTTTGAGGAGTTTCGTTATGTATCAAACTCAATTTCAACTCATTTTTTTCAGCATTTCATATACACTTTGTCGTAACTCGGTTACATTTTATTGATTTGAATTTGTATTGGACTAACATGCATGCTATGAAAATTTTTTGATGAATGAAAAATTTAATTGTGTTATTGTATTACGATGTTCAATTGGAACCTGGTCAGTGCGTCCAACTTTGCATTAGGCGTAAATGTGGCTCCATGTAGCTGCGTGTGTGGTGACCCCATGTATAGGTAAAGAGACTGATGCAAGCAAAGTTTGACTTTACATAGTGACAGTGTGTCTTCACGAGGAAGGGAAGTTTGTCATTTAACTTATTGTTCACAACAGAACAGGCAAATTCACAGGAAAATTCAACTCGAACACGATCAGTGTGTCTAACTTTGCATTAGACATAAAACTTTGCAGTAGACGTTGCCCCTTACATCTAATGCCCAAGTTAGACGCACTGACCGGGTTTCAGTTGAATGTCCCTGTAAACTCGCCTGTTCTGTTGTAGACGAAAAGTTGAGTGACAACCTTGCCTTAGTCGTGCAGCCACACTGTCGCTATGTAAAGTCAAACTTTGTGCTTGCATCAGTCTCTCTACCAATACATGGAATCACCACACATGCAGCTACATGGAGCTCCTTACGTGTCCTGCAAAGTTAGACACACTGATCGAGTTTCATTTGACTGCCCCTAATACAATAATTCAGGAAAAAGAATAAGTAAAGTTTGAAGTTAGATATTTTTTTTGATGTACCTCATAAACATTACTGAAAATTTTTTATTAATTAAAAAATTATTCTTAATTAAAAACTAAAACAAACGATACTAATAGGAAAAAAAATGTATGGATCATCCAACTACTGGTAATTTTCTGAAAGAAAAAGAAAAGTACAGTTGAGGGGCTCTCTGTTTAACGACGCTCTATTCAACAACTTTCTCTATTTAACGACGGCTTTTACGGCCCCAGATGGTCCACTCTAGTGTTAAAAGCATTCTATTTAAGGACGATTTTTTGTGGTCCCTTGAAAGTCGTTAAACAGAGAGCCAACTGATACCAAAGACAGAAGCTGGAAAATTCACTATTGGAATTTAGACATTTTTATTTAATCATGCTTTATGTAAATTAAAAAGATTTATCAAATTTGAAGAAAAATGCAATTTATTGGTATAACTATGCTAATCTTGCTATTTTTTAAAGCTAACTACAGTAAAGAGTAAGAACTTTTTTCCTTTGGAGCAAGTCTTGCAATTTTTCTTTTGTTAGGGGGATAAGACAACTAATAAATTGTTTTTCAAAAAAGCAGAATATTTTATTATGTAAATTACTTTTAATGCAACACTATTAATATAAATAATTGAAAGAGACAGCTGTTGTAAATTATATTTCGACACATATAGAAGGTTTTTATGACGTCAGATAAGTTATAATTTACTGCTGTGTGATGCCGTAAAGTGAAAAATAAATGTACACCCCATAAAAACATCTAGTGCTGGATACCCTGTAAAAATCAATATCCCGCATTCCTAAAGGAAAATAAAGTAGCAGAGTTCTATAATTATCAATATTTTATGTTCTTGCCACTGTATGCATAGTATCTCAACTAATAACTGACTGGAAATTTTAACATAATAAAAATTAGGTATCTTCTAAAAACAGCATATCAGTTAAAAATTTTGGCTCCTTAAGTCAGAAATTATAAAACCTTTGAGAACAATAAATCGTAACCTATTTTAAGAACTGTAGTACCTTATTTATATTAATTTCTTTTTTACTTTATTAATGCATTTTGATTGTCAAATTGGTTCGAAATGTAGTTATAACTTTTATTCAGATTACAATTGGATTGCTGTTAAGGAAAAAAATATAAAGATAAAAAATGAATGTCAATTAGGAATACAGTAAAACCTTTAAAGTTGACCACTTGTCTAAGTTGACCACTTTTGTCAGGAACGGAATTAGTCCTATCTTATATAATGAATGAAAACCTCTCTATCTTGACCACTAATATACACCAGCTTTGGTTTGGAGAAATGTAAAAAACCCTTTGTAAGTTGACCAACAGACAAAAGCATTAAATTGTACTAAAGGTTTCATCAGTTATGCCTCAAATAAATAACCAGACATTTTAGAAAATCCTATGAATATTTGTTTCCATCGAAAAACATTGGCCTGATGTTATGTCCCAGAAAATGCGCCAAACTTCAATAAGGAGTTATTTTGTTGAAAAGTTGATTACCATGGGTACAAATGTTCAAGAAAAAATCAAATGAAGAATTTGAGTAACTTTCGACTTATGAATTTTTAGGAATTGTTAATACCAAGTAAGTTGTTTTTCATTAGTAACGACACTTTTTTTTTTTTTTTTTTTGATCGATTCACAGAAATTTTAAATTTGTATGATACTTTACGAGTCATTCTGGTAAATAATCTCTAAAAATATTTAAACAACATTTTTTCTTATTGTTTTAAAGTAATGTTAAACAATGAAAGTGAGTTTAAAGTATTCCAATTAGTTAAAATAAATGCATGAGACAAGAAATGACAAAAAAAAAAGAAAAAAATTCCTTACTACCCTCTATAAGTTGACAACCTGTCTAGTAGATCATCAAAGTGCAAGTGGTCAACTTACACAGGTTTTACTGTAACTGCAATAGCAATATTTTCTCTTTTTTCCCTCCCAGCTATGCAATTCTTAAAATATCAAGAAATGTATAAAAAGGATAATTTCTTATTTTAAATAATGTATATTTTTTTAAATTAAGTTTTTAATTAGGAATTGTCACATACGTACGTTAACAATCTTTTTAATCTATCTTTATTTATTCCAATTGCTCATTTTTTTAATGCAGTTAATGGTTTTAGAAAAAATCACAAAAAATAAATAAATAGTTGTTTAATATCTGCCTGCATAGCAAATTCTACCTTTTGCGTTAATGTTATAACACTAAAGAGTATGATAAACCTGTGGTCATTTTGACGATGAAAGATGCTAATTTTAAGTACTCTATTCTTGAGAACAATATAAAATTTTGACTGAAAATATTATAAATGGTTCTCGAGTACATCTAATATTAACTTTTCTAAAGAAAATCGAAAAAAAGGGAAGTTTTTAAAATCCTCACAAAATTACTTATTTTCCACGAAAACGAAATATAAATCAAGTAAAGCAAATGGCTAAATTTAACACCTAAATGAGGAAATCAGAATATTGTTAGCGGTTCAACCACGTACCAACAAATGAAAGTCGGAAAACGCTAGTTATGGTTCAACTTCATCCCAGCAATGCAAGAAACGAAAACCCGAGTTATGGTTCAATTTCACTCCAAGAATACGACGAACGAAAACGTCAGTTATGGTTCTACTCCGCTCCAGTTATAGGGGAAAAGGAGAACACGATACATGGTTCAGATTAACTCCTATGGTTGAAGAAAGATGGAATGACGAATATGGTTCAACTACGCACGAAACTTGGGAGTGATATAAAACACCCTGTTTTGGTTCAATCATGCACTGAATATAGGTTGCAGCAAATTTGCTCCTTTCTTTGGTGCAACGGTGGACGTAATTTTTAACAGTGTAACAAAATGAAACAAAACCGGTTTCGCCACCTCATATTTGTTTCCATGGTCTCCAATGCGGCAAAATATCACCAAATGATCGTCAGTCTGAGATGCTAAATTAGTTTTGCATTGAAATAAGTAATTAATAGCCACAAAAATTAAGTAAATAGGCTTTTTAGAACACCCGATCGTAAACAAAAAGGGAAGTGCACAACTGGAACGTACGCACACCCTACATGCGAAAATTTAGCATTCTACAGCTTACCATTTTTTAGTTATGACTTATGAGAGGTACATACGTACATCCAGCTGAACAACGCAACAATTAACTTGTTCGGTACCTGAATGCAGTATTAAAAACTCTTTCAGGGGTGACTAAAATAGAAATTCAAACTGAAATTTAAGTAAACGATTTTATATGAAAACGGTAACTCAATTTACTTTGTATTGAAAAGTAAAACAACAGAGGTCCATTTTTTTTTTCAAAAACATCGGCCAATTCCATCGGCTTTTCGATGTTTTTTAAGGCCGATTGGCCGATGTTTCCTGCGAGTTAGCATCGGCCGCCGATGCCGATGGCTAAATTGTTGAACCATCGGGCGCCGATGCATCGGCCAGGCCGATGCATCGGTCGAGTCCTACTACTTGTCAGTGTTTGTCTTTGTATTTCTGTTGATTGAGGAACAAAAAATGGGAAAAAATTCAAACTCTATGAAAAAGTGATAACAATAAAAGAGTACACTGATTACAATATCCGATTTTTTAACGCACGTTAATATACAAGTGTTCCGGGTCTTCGTGATTCTGATAACATTAAGCGAATGATAACATTAACCGTGATCACATTAAGCTCCTACTGTACTGCTGAATATTTGGAAACTTTTATAAATGCTTCTTTTTTGAGCTGTGCCACTTTCCTTGCTGAGGTGGACTTAATACGAATATCGCTTTAATCAGTTTTTCTAAGAGTCATAACTCGAAACACAATAACTATGTGCAACAACTAGCTGTACCATCACGTCTACGCCCGTGCTAAGAATTCAAAGGATTTCTCTAGAAAAAATGAAAATCCCCCCCCCCAACAACACCATTAAAAATGGCAGTAAAAGTTCCTTTGCAATGTAAAATATTTTTCCTAAAAAATAAAAAGCATTAAATTCCATTAGAGCTTGCTTTAAAATGTCAAATAATCCACCAACGCAATTGTTCGCCTACCCCGTCAAATGACCATGCTACCGAAACCCAGTCGATTAGCGAGCGAAGCGAACTCCAATCAATTAGCGATCCGATCTTTTTAACGAAAACGTTTAAACAAAAACCCCTCTCTCTCCCCTTTCCTCGGAGGAAAAAGAAAGAAATTAAAAAACGAATTATATCCAAAACAAAAGGAAAAAGAATTTAACTCAAATACGCAACAAAGTCGTGGGGAGGGGGGCGTAAAAATCACTTTGCCACTGCTCACGCACAAAAACGTGAGATAAATATTTTTCGTGAAGTATTTTGTAGTTTTTAAAAAGTATTTTGTGTTTGCCGACTCATTTAATTTTATTTAATATAAAAAAGGGTCTAATGAACATTTTTTTTCTCTCTCAAAAGCCAGGAGGTTGCAAGAACAACTTCATGCAAGGTAGGTGTCACATCGCGTCATCAAAATTACGAAAGAAAGAAAAATACAGTGGAGGAGGGGGACGGCAAGAGAAGAATGAGTAAAAAAAAAATAGCGAGATGAAACCGCAATGTAGTTTCACCTATTTCAGAGACGTCGAAAAAACATAGCTCCACCTAAGGTCCCTATAGTGGAGGAGCCGACGCATCCGCCATTTTGGAGCAAACGTGATCCAGTGCTTCGTAGCGTTGGCATTGCTGCCGATGTTTACATTTCTTTAGCATGTGTTAAATTGAGTCAAATGGGTGGTTGTTCGGCTGTTAATTGTGTAAACAGCTCCAAAAAAGGATTTCGGCTCTTCAGATTTCCAGCACTTGCAGGAATAAAAAAGAAATGGATAATTAATAGCCCGCGAAGTGACAGGCAGCCTGGAAACGACGCCAACTGTTTCCAAAATTTCGCCAAAGTTCACCTTCGCTCTCCGACTCTCTCGTTCCCTATTTGGCGAAGGATTGCCAATAAAGGTAACTTTTCCTGTTGTACGCTTGCTCCAAAATGGTGGATACGTCGGCCTCTCCAGTTATAAGGGTTCTATTCCGATCAAGCCAACGTAGCTGTGACGTCGGTGGTAGACCATTGCAGAATTATCCGAACGTAGACTAAACAACAAAGTGTTCGCTCTGAAAACCAGTTTTGAGACTTTGACCATTTTTGCTTTCAGAGCGTTATTTTTTCCACTGGGAAGTTATAGTTGTTTTCTTCACTTTTCTTGGGAAAAGTCAAGAAAACAACTATAGAGGATTAAAAGTGAAAAAAAGTGGCGTTTGATGATCGCAACGCCAATCCCGGATCTGTGGACTCCGCAATGCGGAGTAATAGCCAAAGAAAAATTTCGTTTTTTTTCTCCCCACCCTAATGAGTATTCTTTGAAAAAAAAAAAAAAAATTGAACTTTGACATCTTGAATTCAAATTATGTTTTTCGCAATCACGAGTGTGTGTGTGGGTAGTTGTGTGTTTGTGTTAGGGAGAATATGTATGTGTGGGAAGTTGTATGTGTTTGTGTGTGTATGTGTAAGTGTCTGTATGTATGCGTGTGTGTAGGTGTGTGTGTGTGAGTATGTGTATGTGTGTGTGTGGGGGGTATGTGCGTTTGTGGGTAGTTGTGTGTTTGTGTTAGGGAGAATATGTGTATGTGTGGGAAGTTGTTATACGTGTAGGTGTGTGTGGGTAGTTGTGTGTAGGTGTGTATGTGTTTGTGTGTGTATGTGTAGGTGTCTGCATGTATGCGTGTGCATATGTGTTTGTGTGTGTTACCGCATTGTATAGCCTGGAGCAAAGGAGAGTCAGAGGGGCCATGATTCAGTTATTTAAATTTATCAAAATGAAAGATGTAAATGGATTAAATTTTGTGGGGAAAGCAGGACAAGGGGTCATTGTCTTAAGCTATTTAAATCTCAGGCTAACTTGGAAATTAGGAAAAACTACTACTTTAGCAGGATCGTGGGCACTTGGAATAGCTTACCGGAGGAGGTGGTAATGAGCAAGGGGGTGGATAGCTTTAAGAGGGCCATTGATCTTCATTGGGGACTAATTAATTGACTAGGACCAGCCTACACTGTTAAAACCGAAGGAGCCAGATAGGTGCGATTTTCCGCCTTAGGGTGCAAAGACGGAGCCATAGAGAGTCACAGAGGCTAGGAAATATTGTTCCAATATCTTTTAGCACCTCAGTGGATGAAAGAAGGTAATGAAGGGCCATCAGCCCTCGCAGTAGCCAATAGCGACTCTTTTCCTCCGCAAAGGTGCCTCGCTCGCACATGCGCTGTGCACTCCGGGATAAGTTCAGTTCAGCCACTTTAATGGCGGACGACGATGCTGCAACGTAGTTGTTGGTACATTAAATTTTCACATTGAATTGACAACTAAACTGGATTAACATTCAACATTTCTGGGACAAACCTTCAAAACCTTGCGCAAGTACAGTCATTTAATCATGGTATAACATTTAAGGCTTTCCAACAGGCTTTTAGTGTTTTCAGAGTCGAGTTTCAACAAAGTAAACTGAGTACTACTTCTTGTTTATAGTTAACCGTTTTAACATAGTGATGTATGGCTTTTTCTATCATGTCTACTAATATATGCTGTTACTTGCTTGCCGCGTCAGCGGTCTCGCGAATTTTCCCCAAAATGTTTATTGTTAGCAATACGAAATAATTAATAAGTATCCGTTATGAAAATTTAACGATGTAACTTAACTGCTACAGCAGATACACTAAATGTCTTTATCTTCTCAATAAAATAGTTGCGTAGACGTACCAAAGGAAAAAAAAAAAAAGACGCTTGGAAAAGAAATCTCTCTGTGTGTTTCATGCCATGACTCATTACGTAAAAATATTTCGTTGGTGTTATTTCAAAAAAAAAAAAAAAAAAACGAATGCATTGTCTAGACGCGTTTATTATTTTTTTTTTCTGATTTCTGTTTCCAAAGCTTTTTTATTATGTGGACTGCCAAAAATTTGTTTTGATTTTAATGTCAAAAAAGTTCCTATTTAAAAAAGAAAAAAAAAGTGCTTTTTTAGATTACTTATGTTCAAATAGAGATATTCAAATGTCGAACCATATATGTATACGTATCAATATGTTACTCTTGATTAAAATATTTTGAACGTTTATAAAACGCCTGCAATTTATGAAACGATTTGATTTCTCCGTAATTGTAATATAACTGAAATATTTTGAATACGTCCGTAAATTATCCATAGATAACTACATTCTTAATTTTTCGTATTATGCTGTAGTAAATATCAATATCCATTTAAAACTACAGAGCAATCCAAAGGTTTTTATGAGAGTTAGAACTCGGATAGAGGAATTGAAGTCATGTACGCTTCTAAATTATGATGGAAAGTCTGAAATGTGATCAAATGCCTTAAATGACAAATTTTAACCCAAAATCAATTCAATGTGAAAAACGTACCAAGACTTTGTATATCATAAACACAAACAATAAACACAATAATATTCAAAAATGCACACAATACGGGGGAGGGGGGAAGAGGATCTACTGTAGAAATCAGTTAAGGGTGCCATTTATCTCTCTGAAGGTTCTTCTTTTCACCGCCGCTGTCTGTCTTTTAAAAGGTGCCCGTTTTTCACCCTAATAAGAGGTGCGATTTCGGCTCCGTATTGGGTGTCGCTGGTGAACAAGCGTTTCACCCCTGAAAGGTGCCAAACGCAACCTGTAGTTTTGACAGTAGCTGGGCCCAGAGCCTGTTGCTGGTCGTCACATTTGTATTGTATTTGTATTGTAAAATAGGGAAAAAAGAGCCTTTTTCCCAACTTTCAATCTTGCTAGAGGGGGAAACTTGCTTTTTCCCTATTTTCAATTTTTCTAGGAAGAAGCAATTTTTTCCCTTATGCAAAAGCAGGTTTTCAAACTACATTTCAATGCTTTTTTTTTATTGAGCGTATTTCTTGTTCTCTTGACCACTATTTATGTTCCTTTGAAAACTCCTCTGGTCCACGGGCCTCCGCGAGCATGTCCTGGGCAGTGGCATCCATATCCTCCGGAATCGACTTTATTTACACCGCCACTCTCGACTTTACACCAATCCTCTTCAGGCAAAAACAGCATCCAGCCCCTGGCATTCATTTGAATTTTGACGTCTTGAACTCAAATTCTGTTTCTCGAAATGATGGTCGCGATAAGAGCCATTTGTAGAAACATGAAGCCCAATGACTATGTCCTATTGCAATTCATGATTGCGATAAATGTAATTTGAATTTAAGACGTTAAAATTGAAATGATTTCCTGGGGCTGGACGTTGTGTGCCGGATGTTTTTTTCTTCTTTTCCTATTCATATCAAATTTACAGAAAAGTAGTTTCAGTTATTTTCTGCTTTTTCTCAATTTTTTTGAGCAATCACGATTGCTTATTGTTCTCTTTTGACTGTTCTTGGCTTGCTATCATTTTATTTTCCCCCCGCCACCCTCCGCACCATCACCGTCAACCGGCTCCTCACGATGCTGCTCCTACAGCGAAAGCCGTCTCCAATTTGCATCCATGTACTACACACACGCGCATACATGCACAAACACAAGCACACACATACACACACACAAACACACACATACACAAACACATACACACACAAACACATACACACACCTACACACACATACACCTACCCACACATTCATGCCTGCACACAGACACAAACACATATGCCGACACACACATACACATACCCCCCCCCCCACACACACATTCATACACACAAGTACCCACACACTTATGCCAGCACACAGACACAAACACACATGCCTACACTCACATGCACATAACCCCTTCACACAAACACACATACCCCGCACACACTAACACACACGCCTACACACACACACAGTCGTGATTGCGAAAAACGTAATTTGAATTCAAGATGTCAAAATTCAAATTGATTTTTCTTTTTTTTAAATTTGAGTGGAACTTATGAAAAATATTTTTGTAGAGACTAAGATTAATCACTTGGCTGTAACCCTCGCTTGCGAAAACTTAAATTTTTCACAAACAAATGCAGTTTTTCTACGTTGCCTTTACTAAAGTCTTAACATATGATTAGAATAAGAGACATAAATTCATCACAGACAATAAGCACTGCTCGAAAAAGCGAAGCAAAATATTGAGTTTTTTAACATTTTGAGCTCAACAGCAAAACTTGTTATAAAAATTTTAAAACGAGCTGATGTGTGCATCACATGACTTCCTTTTACTCCAAATTAATGTCATTTTCTAACTATTGGCAGTTTTAATATCAGTTAATTGTTTACTCTTTAAATATCACCAACAGTGGCCAAATTGAAACCAGTTTAAAAAAAAAAATAAATAAATAAATAAAATAAAAAAAGCTAAGCTGGCGACAAAATTTGGCGACCAAAAGACTGGCGATATATCGCCAAGTGTCCGCCAAATGATAACACCACTTGAGTTTACATCGAACTTAACAATGATTTTCCCCCAAAAGGGGCAAAAGACTCCCTTTGGTACAGCCGAATGCATTCAAAAAGGAAGGTGCACAACTAGACCCCACTAGGAGTCTACGTACCTAATTTCAACTTTCTAGGACATTCCGTTCTTGCGTTATGCGACATACATACACACATACGCACATACATACGTACATACAGACGTCACGAGAAAACTCGTTGTAATTAACTCGAGGATCGTCAAAATGGATATTTGGGGTGTCTGCACGTTCCTAGGCACATATCCACGTGTGGTCGGGTTGACAAAAAAACTCAACATTCATTTGGGGGTGAGCAAAATGAAAATGAAGGCCGATTTTTGGGTGAAAATGTTTTCGCGAATACAATTCTTCTTTTTTGTAAAAGGAAGTAAAAATCAAATCTGACTGTAAGCTCACTCCAATTGTGTGGAGTTCGCGTTTAGGATTTTGTCGTCATGAGAATGCATCGTGAGACAGTAGTTTCAATTACTTATTTGCCTCTAAAGATGATAGATCATAACTGACTAGGCGCTCTTCTGCATCCTCATTTGCCAAGATACCGATTTTCCCCTCCTTTGATTACCAAGAAATAAAAAATAAAGCTATCTGCACGAGCCACGATGGGTATTCATAAGCTAGCCCATTCCTGTGCCTGGGGGTGAATGAACGCAGCCGATTGCTGCCTAGAACTATAATTTCAAATTCGTGGAAATGGTCGGGGAAAGAGATCCAGACCACCAATTTCGCCTGATGACTGCTTTTCCTCCCTTCCAACCTGTGGGCTCAGATTTTTACATATCCCTCAAAAGGGAATTCCTACACTGTGCGTCACGCACAATATCACAAAAGAGCGTTAGGTAAGGTAATCAATTATATCTTTTACTTTCTTTCTTTGTTTCTGAATTAACAACATCAATTGTACGCAGGTAAAAAAATCAAAACTCATTTTTACTTCCTTTTACAAAAAAGGAAGTATTGTATTCGCGAAAAAATTTTCACTCAAAAATCGGCCTTAATTTCCATTTTGCTCACCCCCAAATGAATGTTAAGTTTTTTTTTCAACCCGACCACACGTAGATATGTGCCTAGAAACGTACAGACACCTGAAATATCTATTTAGACGATCCCCGAGTTAGTTACAACGAGTTTTCTCGTGACGTCTGTATGTACGTATGTATGTGCGTATGTACGTCGCATAACTCAGGAATGGAATGTCCTAGAAAGTTGAAATTTGGTACATGGGCTCCTAGTGGGGTCTAGTTGTGCACCTCCCCTTTTGGTTGCGTTTGGGTATTTCTAGAGGGGTCTTTTGCCGCTTTTTGGGGGGAAATCATTGTTAATTTCGATGTAAACTCAAGTGGTGTTATAATTTGGCGGACACTTGGCGATATATCGCCAGTCTTTTTCTCGCTAAGTTTTGTTGCCAACTTGGCGACAAATTTGGCGAACCCTTTTTTTTATAAATATTTTTCTAAAATTTGCTTTCAATTTGGCCACTGTTCGGGATATTTAGAGAGTGAACTGCTGAATCATATTGAAACTGCCAATAATGAGAAAATGACATTAAATTGGAGTAAAAGGAAGTCATGTGATGCACACATCAGCTCGTTTCTTTCCCTTCCTATCTTCCATTTCATCCATTGAAAAGTTGGTTTTTTTTCTACGGAATTAATTACAAAGTTTTCTCGTGACGTCTGTATGTACGTGTGTATGTGCGTATGCGTGTATGTATGTATGTCGCATAACTCAAGAATGGGATGTCCTAGAAAGTTGAAATTTGGTACGTAGACTCCAAGTGAGGTCTAGTTGTGCACCTTTCTTTTTGGTCGCATTCGTATGCTCCAAAGGGGATCTTTTGCCCCTTTTTGAGGGGAAATCATTGTTAATTTCGATATATATGTATATATATATATATATATATATATATATATATATATATATATATATATATATATATATTATATATATATATATATATATTATATCTATATATATACATATATATAATATATATATATACATACATATATTGTATATATGTATGTATATGTGTGTGTGTGTGTGAGTATAAGCTCGAGGGCATAGCTTTACTTTAAACTTCAGAAAAAATTACCCCCCCCCCCCCCCCAAGGATTTTTTTCTCGTACGCCCATGTTAATTGAATTGTCAAGACTTAATAGTTGCAACGCTCGGTACAATAAGAAGCCAGCTTCCAAATTTAAAAACTCTCAGAAATCAAAAAAGAAAAACGTTTTCAGAACTCATTTTTAAAAATGTTGTCTCATTATGTTAGAATTTGCCTTGTTGTTTTGGGACCTTTTTTCTGGTCCCAGTCCCTGTGAATTGAGACCTCCGTGTATTTGCTTCTGAATAAGGGACACTCTATTTAAGGGACAGTTACAGCGAAAACTTTAAAAAAATAACGTGTGAATGCATACAAAATATTGAATTTATTGGAAATTAAGAATCGAAGAATTTTATAATGCATGATTATGTTATCTACATAGTATAAAATAAAGTCTCCAAAAAGCGTCTGGGTGTTTGAACTCGCAAAACTCGAGAGCTACCCGGCCGAATTCGCTGAAATTTTCACAGTTTGTTCCTTTAAGTCCTGAAAAGATTTGCAGACCAGTTTAAAAAATCCATGAATAGTTCTTTTTTTTATTCCTATTTAGGCTCAATGTTCACATAAATTTCTGAATATAAGGGTGAAAAATTACTTGCACATATTAATATTATACATGTATATCGTTGGAAAGAGTAGAATTTTCCGCGCTCTACGCAATTTGTTTCATTGTTCTAATTTAATTACGGTGGGTGTTATTTACATTTTTAGTACGAATTTGTTTAGGTTAGCTGAAATTTAGACACTACTTCTTCATCAAATCTATCAGTACAAAATGAAGGAATTGTCCCAGTTTTCTTTTTGACACCATTGGATAAAGTGACATTTTTTACTCTAGATCTATCTCGACCTTTGGTCGAAAAACTAATCTTCTATCTCCGAAGGAAAAACGTTACAAGCGTTTTTAAATCAAGTTCAAAAAATGTCATCTTCATTTAAGTTGTTAAACATTTTATTTTCGCGTTACCACGGTTGCGCTTTTTGAATCCATTGTTTCTTTCCTTATTTTGCATTTAATTTCTTAAACTTATTTTATTTCGTGTTTTTATGGTTACGCTTTTAGAATCCATCTTATGCATCAATGATGATATTCGAATATTTCCGAGAGGATGAGAGGTTTAATGTTTCAGAAACGCGAGGAGTTAAATGCGAGGAGGTAAACCTTACGTTTCGTCTTCGAAGTCAACTGCACGTCCTTCGGCTTCTCCCGCGGCGGAAGAGCGCATGACGTCACTTCCTGTGCCCTTTGACGTCACAATCGCTTGAAAAAAAAACTACTTATCGTATCGCAGAAATTTTTTCACCTATGATGTTCATACATCATCTCTATCATATAAAAATAAAATTGAAAAATCGAAAACTTCCCTATTATTGAAGAAATTTTGTTTTTGTCTTGGAGGATACGTGTAACACGAGAGAATGCCAGGCCGACGTCAACAAAGGCGCAGCAGATAGACGATTTTACGAGGGGTATGATGATCGAACTGAGAAGGCGAGGTTGGTCCGTCCGTCAAATTGCAGCTGATACCCACATGGATGCGAGCACGGTGCATCGGCTGTGCCGAAAATGGTTAGAACAACGAAATGTGGCAAGATTGAGGGGTGTAGGGGCAGCCATAGTGACGTCAGAACGCGTGGATCGATGCATCCACCGACAAGCTGTAGCAGACCCACAAGTCACTTGTTCCTCGATTCTGCAGCAGGTGCAAGATACCCTGAATGTTCCCTTGTCAACCAGAACCATTTCCCCTCGTTTGGTCGCACGTGGTGTGCAATCACGACGGCCGCTAAGGAGACTGCCATTGACCCCACAACATAGACAGCAACGTTTAGTATAGTGCCGGTCTAGAGCAACGTGGATGACAGAATGGCGAAATGTCGTGTTCTCGGATGAATCCCGCTTCTGTTTATCCAGTGGTAGTCGCTGCATACAAATGTTACGGGGTTTCTTGAATCAGAAAGGAATGGGCCCCGACTGTTGAGCCTTCTATTCTGCTTTTGAATTTATGATTTGTCTTATCTGTGTACGGTTATAAAACTATTTCAACGGTGTAGTTATTCAGTAGTACTTAACATTCTAAACTACTGGGCTTGTACATTTTTCTTTTTAGTTTTTTTGGTTTTTACGCAGTCGGGTTTTTTGTTTTTATTTAATAATTTTTTATTAAATAATTTGACAAGTTTGATATTTAAAAAAATATATTTTAATCGGTGCGCAGATTCAATTTCCCTTTTTACACTTCTGCACATGACATCACAAGTGATGAAACGCCGTTCGCTGATGCCATTAACGCCGAGCGCAATATTTAGTTCACTTCTGAATTATCATGAGCTGGAAACGAGGTAGACAGCAAGCGTCAGCATTCAACGTGCCAGTGGAGTACGCGCCAAAGTTCATCACTTGTGACATCATAAAGACCACGCCTTGTTTGAAAAATCGGAAATTTTAAATAATTAATTAAAAATTAAACGTTTTGAAAATAAAAAATTTTCCTCGCTCCATGTTATTTTTATTTACTTATTTTTTTATTTGCTCATTCCATCAACTTCAATGACTAAAAGTAGTACTTTTGACTGAATGAACTAATCCCATTTCTCTCTTGGGCATGCATTTTAAAGCTTTCGTACAAATGGTGCAATTTTTGAGGGGAAAGAAATTGTTTGTCGTCGTAAGGCCATTTATGAACTGTTTCAACTTTTTTTTTTAAACCCAAGATTGAGATAAATTTTCCATTTCATTTATTTAAATACTTCATGCGAATAAAATTCTTACTCTTTGAGTAAGCCCGCAGGTTTACCCCATATATTTTATTTTATTTACATTTTTTCTGTATAGATACATTGGTAAAGGGGGGAGGTGTTAACTTCGATCATATTTTAAATTTAAGTATAATCTTTCTAGTTTTGAAAATTTCAAAATAACATGAGTTTAAAAAAGCGCCTCAACCCCAGATTCTTTCTGAGTTTCGTAGCAACCTTTGAACATAATTTTCTCCCGTAACCTTCAGTTTTCATGAGACAAACAGTTAAAAGTGGAAAAAAAAAAATCTACGAATGTCTCGAAAAAAAAATTCGATATATAGAGATTTTTTCGATGCATAGAAACAATTTTTCTATGTAATGAACATAGAAATTTGCTGGGATTTCGATTATATAGAAAATTTCGATATGTGGAAGTTCGATATATGGAGGTTCGACTGTATTAAAGAGTTGAATTTTTAATGTTGCTTTCATATTTTTAATACTTACTCATCCTTGGTTTCTTTTTCAGATCCTATCTGAAAATGGATACAAGACAAGACAGCGCGTTAATTAGAAATGGTGTGCAGTTTACGGATGACATTCCGATCGGGATGAAAAAACATGGATGGTAAAGGCTACCTCGATTCTCTTTTTTTTTTTTCAAATTCCCCGCAAATGGCGAAATGCAAACATGATTTTGAGCACTAATGAATTATCTAATTGTCGTAGACATCAAATAGATATCTAGCAGTGGCGCACACAAGGGGGAGGGGGTCCAGGGGGTCCAGACCCCTCCCATAGGTCTTGCTTTTTTTCCCCGATTGATTGCGATTCTATGTATTTAGTACGTAGATTAATTTCAAACAAAGGTAACAATGATTTCAGTTCTAATAGGTGAAAAAATAAAATCCTATGTTAAAAGATTTTTAAAAGAGTTGTACATTTTTCCTATAAGAAGCAGGATTATAATTGAATACACTGTAATAATCATGTTTTTAGTTTTGTAATTACAGATTGAAATGACATTTTCTGAACTTGAATCCTTTTTTTAATTATGAGAAAAGTAAAATCGTAAATTATTTTGCTTTCTGGTTTTTTATTTAAGTATATTTCATTAAATAATGCCATTTTTTTTATTCAATAGTTCATTTTTTACTGTTTTTCGTTCTTATGAATCGATAGAATCAAGTCGATATGTTTGAAATTGACGGCGTATTGGGGTATGATATGAGAATGAGGCTTTCGACCTTGGACCCTCCCCTTGGAAAATTCCTGTGTGCGCCACTGATACCTACGTATATAAGGGATAAATATTTTCAAAGATCATTGCTTTAAAGAAGTAATAATTCTTGTAAGGTAAACCTACCCAATTTCGTGATACTAAGGATTCAAACAGTATAATCGATAATTTTTTCTGAATTTATTGACTTGATATTTTTTCCATAGACATAGTAAACTTTATTCTTAATTATTAAACCATCAAACAGAATTAATACATGATAATATAATGTAATTTAATTATTTTCCAAAAAAGTATCAGATGTACCTAAATTCGTGATAGTCTACCTTATTCCGTGAGTCAGTGTACCTAACTTCGTGGTAATGACTTAATCACTGTCACTGTCATTTTCTTCATTACGTGCACATACACTACACATGAACACTGTTGGTGGATTTTTTGAGTCGACTGCCTGGCAACTTTCATGATACCAATTTAAACAAAAACAACATTGGATCCATGGGCTCTTGTTATGTCCTTTGTAGTAACTTTCATTACAGTTGGTGCAGAACCATTCATCTTCAGCTTCACCTTTGCTCTTATTGGTGTTCTTTTTGGCTTTAACCAAACTGCTGGTACTGGCACTGACACAGGATTTGGTAGTGTCACTAGTACTGGAACTGGTACTGGCGGTGGAAGTATTACCACATGATTTCTCCCTTGGAAGATGAACTGCAGCTGATGGACCAAACCCAAGCTCCTGCATATTAATGACAAATTTCACTAACGAAGTTTCAGTTGCTGGGCCTAGAGCAAACGGTCTCCCCACTTTTCTCACATCCACACTGTCACTGTCACCTTCACAGCCTGTTATGTAGTCTTTCAAGGTGCTCCATGGGATGAAAAAAATTTTTGCAGACTTGTACACTAACCAATTTTCACCCACTACCTTCCTCACTGCGAGTTGAAGTGTTTCTTTTGAGTATTTCTTCCGTTTGTTCCCACCTTTCTCTTTTTTCCCACCGGCTAGCTTGCTGTAAATAGGCGCCATCTGTCTGAAAGTAGCAAAATTTCATAAGAAATAACTGTGTTTTTGTAAGCCTCCGTTACGATTATTACACACAAAAACAAGAAACTAATATAAATACCACATTCATTATAGTATTAATTTAAATATTAGTGTAAGAAATATTAATTTTCTTAAGAGATTACATATAAAAACTTACATTAATTATTGCAAGGAGTCACACCACGTGCACACTGTTCTCTTCTAACTGACAAAATGGCTACACAATAAACCAGTTGCCGGAGACCTCCAAAGCGTTGCCTGGGTTTGGACAACACCCTGCCATCTATGAGGAACATGTCAAATTAAGTGTACACAACCTACCTAACTCCGTGGTAAAATAAATGTTTCGTATCACAGAGTAAGGTATGTCACGAAATAAGGTAGGTTCACCCTACACTTAAGACTTTTTAAGGTCTCAAGTAACATTGCCTCAATATAATTTGTGTACTTGTACTGATTGTAAACAATTATGAAGTCTTCCTCAAAACCGATTAGAATGACATTATGCATTTTTAAAATAATCTTTATGAAGCTACTTTTAATTTGGGTCTTATTAATTTTTGACGCATTACACAATAACAACTAACTAATGGCATCAAGTAGTTCATGACATAACAATAACAAGGTCATTTGTGGAAGGACCTTTAACCTTCAAAATTTTCGATTTTCTGGAAAAAATATATGTTATGCATAATCTAATTCTGAACAATTTGATACCTTATTTATTACCATACGCCAAAAACTTTTCAAGTTATCTTTAAAATGCGTAAACTTTCCCCCCTCTTTTTCTCAGGAGCCGGTTTCTTCGGTTTTCTCGTTTTACGCGCATGATATCTCAGAAAGTTTCCTATATATTTCCGTAAAACTTTTCATGCATGTTTGTCTGATATATTTTTATGATCTGAACCTAAATTTTAACTGAAAATAAAAGTTATTTAAAAAAAATATATTTTTGCCCAAAATTTTGGAAATTTTTTATATTTACTTATAAAATTTCAAAAAAATAAATAATTAATTTAAAAAAATAATTTAGGTTCAGGTCATAAATATAGATCAGATAAACTTACATTAAAAGTTTTACGGAAGTATATAAGAAACTTTCTGAGATATCATGCGCACAAAACGAGAAAACCGAAGAAACCGGCACCTGAGAAAAAGACACTTAAACAGCTGCAGTTAACATAAATCTCTATGGAGAGAGAGGTTGCGCATTTTAACGATAACTTGATAAGTTTTTGTGTATGGTTATAAATAAGGTATCAAAATGTTCAGACTTAAAATATGCATAACATATATTTTTTCTGGAATGTCGAAAATTTTGAAGGTAAAAGGTCCTTAGATCCCTTTAAAAAAGAAGATGCTGGCTGAACATAAAGCTATGTAAAGCAAGGGAGTGTGAGTTAGAAACTCATCTGTTCTAGGGCAAGACAGAGAAATAGTATCCTTGAGATGCATAATGAATAATAGAACCCTTTTGAGATGAATCTCTACATACAGTTTGAGCATAGAACTCAAAACTAAGTAAGGGAACATGAGTCAAAGTGAAATGTTCAAATATTTACTCTGCTTTTAGCGCCACCTGCCTAGTAATAATTTAACTATGTAGTTACACATGTCGTCTATTCCAGTCAAGAAAAAATTACCTCTATAGATCAAACAATATGATAATACAAGCAATTTCCAAAAATTGATACTCATATTGTAATATTTTGTTGTAAGTCAAAAATTATTTTTGTTATTATTAAATGATAAAGTTATTGCTATTAATATTTAAAATATTAATTGAGACCTACTAATATACGGTGCAGTATTTATTTGCTTAATATTAAGATTATTTGTATTTCAAATGCTTTGTACAAGTGCATGCGGGGCAAAGTGGATGCAGTAAAGTGAAATACAGTCCATTTCATTTACTTATGCAATCTCTTATAAAATCATTTACGTATTAGAAAATTAGTTCTTACATTCACATTCCTTCATTTAGAAATTTCCTCATATATTTGTTCATTCATTCAATTATTTTCTTGTCTCCTTCGCTATTTTATGCAAACATTTTTCTCATGTATTAACTTATTTATAAATTTATTTGTTTCGTTTTATTTTCATTTCTTCATTCATTCTTTTATTTACTCATTTATTCCATCAAAAATATCTTTAAAAATCGAATAAAAAATATATCATTAAAAAATTATTTAATTTTTCACTTTGCCCCATGAAAAAACGAGCCGATGTGTGCATCACATGACTTCCTTTTACTCCAATTTAATGCCATTTCCCCATTATTGGCCGTTTTAATGTGATTCAATTGTTTACTCTCTAAATATCACCAACAGTGGACAAATTGAAACCAAATTTAAAAAAAAAGAAAAAAAAAAGCCAAATTTGTCGTCAAGTTGGCGATAAAACTTGGCGACCAAAAGACTGGCGATATATCGCATAGTGTCCGACAAATTATAACACAACTTGAGTTTACATCGAAATTAACAATGATTTCCCCCCAAAAAAGGCAAAAGACACCCTTAGGAGCATCCGAATACAACCAAAAGGGAAGGTGCACAACTAGACCCACTAGGAGTCTACGCACACAATTTCAACTTTCTAGGACATACCGTTTTTGAGTTATGCGAGATACATACACACATACGCACATACATACGTACATACGGACGTCACGAGAAAATTCGTTGTAATTAACTCGGGGGTCGTCAAAATGGATATTTCGGGTGTCTGTACGTTCCTAGGCACATATCCACGTGTGATCGGGTCGAAAAAAGTACTCAACATTCATTCGGGGTAGAGAAAAATGGAATTTAAGGCCGATTTTTGAGTGAAAATTTTTTTTGCGAATACAATACCTCCTTTTTTGTAAAAGGAAGTAAAAAAAGAAGGGAGAAATTTCCATCTGTTTTTAAAGTCACAAATTTACTATCAAAAATCAAAAATAATGTTTCAGTGCAAGTTATATTATAAAATATAGTGTTATTTCTTTATGTACTGTAATTTTCAACACAAATTTACGATTTGTTGATTTTGAAAAAAGTAAGTAATCTTAACCATTTCACATTGCCCCACATTCCCCTACTAATAGAATCATTACAATGACACAAACAAGATTCAGGATGGAGAAAGGACAGCGAGGAACTACTTTGTAGGAACGAAACTCCAAGATCATACCAGAATTTCAGGAACTATTCCGAATGCGATTAAACATCTTTTCCTGTCCTGCCATCCAAAGGAAACATTTACAGTTAATTGAGGTCCCACACGAAATAAATTGAAACTGCCGAGAATGTCTGGACTTCCTTCGGTCCATGGACAAGTCAACAACAACAATAGACATTTCTCTCCGTTAAAAACTGCTCAATTTTTTTTTTAGCTACAGTTTCACTTTTTTGCCATTTTTTTGAGCAATCACGATTGCTTATTGTTCTCACTTGAATGTTTTTGGCGTTCCTATGATTTTATTTTCTCGTCAGCACCCTCTGCAGCATCACTGTCTGATGCTGCTCCTACAGCGAAAACCGTCTCCAGGTTGCATCCATATGCTACACACACGCGCATACATACACAACTACACACGCGCACACACACAAATACATACACCGACACACACATACACATAAACACACACACAAACACATACATTCAAACACATACATACACACCAGTGGCGCACACAAGGGAGGGGTCCAGGGGGTCCGGACCCCTCCCATAGGTCTTTCTCCTCCTCCCCCGATTGATTACGATTCTATGTATTTTGTACGTAGAATAATTTCAAACAAAGCTATCAATAACTTCAGTTCTAATGAGTGAAAAAATAAAACCCTCCTGTTAAAAGATTTAGAAATGTAAATATCTGAAACTATGTTTTCTATTGATTATGCTTTAACAGTATGTTAATTTTCAAGGAACTTTTTTTAAGGTATGTTCAAGGTACAAGGACAACAAATTACCATTTGTTATGCCAACAAGAAAATGTTTTTGTCAAATATTAGTACAGTTGAGACAAATAATTAAAAAAAGAAATCCTAAATTATTACTGGAATTGATGGAATAAATTGTTTATGGGACAAATTCCTTCAAAATTATACTCGAAATTAACTTTCACAAAAGAGAAAGTGAGTGATCACAGGAAAATGGAAAAAATGAAATCATAGTGAACAAAAGCGCACGAAAATGCGATTTGTCTCACCGTCTAGTAATGACAATATCATTTTGCAATCTTTCTCTACTTTTGTTTAATGATATTCTATTAGTTCATGCTTTTGAAGTCAAATTTTTACATCAATATATTGATTTTGGTTCTGTATCATGGAAAAAGAAACGTACATTTAAAATATATTTAATAAGAAAATTGAATACTCTTTAATTGAAACTATTATTTTCAGTTAATAGCGAAAATACCGGTATTTTACCACAGCAACTACCGGTATTTCGCAATTATTTTGCAAAATTGCTCGAAATACCGGTATTCGGTATACCGGTATTGCAATCACTACAGGGGTTACAAAATGATTTTAAACTTTTTGAAGAAAACACATCTGTTTCTAATTGGGAAATAGGTTTAATTTAAGGTATTCAGTCTCAATCGTAGTTTTTGTTTTCTTTCTAAAGAGATGAATTGAGAAGGCAAAGAAAGTGACACAATTCGAAAATTTGGAACAAATGTAGGGGAGACCGGGGCAAGATGACGAGGCGGGCAAGATGACGAGTCTTAATTTTTTCATTTTCCACCAGGAAACAGCATCAACTGGATACTACTGGCTCTCCTATCAGCTGTTCGTTCAGCAATAGTTTAAAAACGCTGAAATTGTCATATTTGTGTTAGTTCTGAAGCTTTGATTGTTTACCGCTGCTACGATGTAACTTTCATGCATGTGTAAATAAGCTCTGCTAAAGATACAGGAATGATAGATTGTTTCTCTTTAGCATTTATGAGTAACTTAGTTTATATACTGCCTATTACCATGAATAAACGTTAACTAATCGTCTTTCTTTATGGCAATGAAGACGAATCCTTTCAAACAGGCAGTCAGGGGCAAGATGACGGCCCGAAACGCGGGGCAAGATGACAGTCCTTCTTCTTTACAAGTTCTGCTTGTAAAGAAGAATAGTGTGACCTTCCGACAGAAGAATGGTTCTAGTGCTGCAATGCCAGGAGTGGTGGCGTGAAGAATGTTCCAATCATGAAAATGGCATTCTTATTTGTGACTATTGTTAGCTGCACAATTAAAAACTTCAACATTACTTTGCAATTCATTACGCTTAATTTGATGCTTTGTAAGATGTAAAATCACAGTAAAAATTTGTTAAACTATGTAATATATTGAAAAAATATATTGTGTTCAATCTTTTTCAGTGTTGTCATCTTGCCCCGAGGTCAAAGTCCTCTTGCCCCAGTACTGAGGCAAGATGACGAATTGTTAAGGTTATGAAAAAATTAAAATATCCTTCATTTATTTCATTTGAAAAATTAAATGGTACTATATTTAATACTACAAAGGGCCACTCTAACAGCTCATGTAAAGGAAATTTTATTATGCTTAAAAAAAAAATTAATAAACAACAAAAATTGTTAGCATAGTCATCTTGCCCCGGTCTCCCCTACTATTCATTTAAAATCGAAATTTAATGCTTTTTCTTGCCACAGTACAGAGTTAGCTTAAATAATTAGTGCGTGGGGCTTAAAACGACATAATCAGTAGTGACACAGGGACGTAGCCAAGGGGGGGGGGGGGTCCGGACTCCCACCCTTCACTGTAAAAAATTTCCGTAAATTTAGGGGCATTGGCCATAAAATTATACGGTAAGTGCCCTTCTTCAAGAAAACAGCGCAGTGACCGTAATTGTAGAAAAACTACAGTAAATTTAAGTTGCGTTGACCGTAAAATTACGGGGCAGTCGTCAAGTCCCTTAATCTGTGCAGAATACGGTCATTCCCCGTAATTTGCTAGCTGATAAAGATCACGTGTCGTTGTCACGTGTTTCTACGCAAAGAAGCGGGAAGGAGAAAAGTCAAGATATATGCCTTGTGTTGAACGAATGTTGTCTTTAGATAACCTTTTTTAATATGTAATACATGATATACGTCTTACAATATCTGGACCAAATATACGTATTGGAGAGTAGAGACTCTGTCATCCAGGCTCTCATCTAAGTATTGCTCCTAGGCGTCGAAAAAAAAGAAAGAATGTTGTCTTCCCTCGCCATGTGATTCCAATGTCTGGAGTCAAAAATATTAAGTAAGTGTTTTTTTTTTCTATACTATTGTTTAAGTGTAATTTTAATCTGCTGTTCTTTTTTTATTAGCTATTTTGATAACAGTAATTTGTGAGCATTGATTGATGGCGAGTACCGAAGCTTCGCTGTAACGTTGAAATTTAGAATTGATATTGATTGTATCAAGACGTACTTACATAATACAATGCATGCAAACGTGATGCAATATAAACGCACAAATGAATATCATATTATGCTCCATGTGTTTTAATTTCCATAGTTTCATTCAAAAATTTCTGCAGTGTTTTTCTAAATTAATGTAATTAATTAAAGATGTTGTGCATGAGGACAAAATGAATTATTTACTAATTCTCTGCATGCTTTATAGTCCTGGTTTTAAATAACCATGATCAATGACTAATAGGAATTGGTTACATTTTTTAGATTGTTTTTAATGAACTCAAATGTTACATTTAAACCAATGAAATAAAACATAGGTACGTAGTTGAAAATAAATTGCTTTAGGCTACCTATTAACGACAGATTCGTTTTTAGTAGAAAATATAAATAATGACATCATTGTTTTCATTAGTTTCACAGCTAGAAATGTTTAAAACATGTTTCATACATTTTTTTTAATAGCTAAATCTTTAAACAGTTATTCATACAATTATTATAAACCAAAAATAATGTGATGAAACATGTATTTCTTATCAAATTTCAACACTTAATTACTGAATTGTTTCTGGTTCAATGTGCCTAAACTTATAAATTAAATGTAAATTTCCATAATAATACTATGTTTTACTGTAACTTACAACTATTCATAACTTAAAATATAATATTTTGTATAATAATTACTGTAAGAAGAATGTTCACATCATTAACTGCTGTATTGTCTGAACCGCAGCTCTATATGAAATTGAAGCAGTTTTCAATTTGCTCAATCTGAGCGGACGAGAAGCCATGTCTTTCTAGTAGGCTGTGTTTTCATCATAGAAGTTAAGTATAGGTTTTTTTTGGGGGAGGGGAGGAAGTGATTAAAGTGGTGAGATTGTGCTATTGAAATTTACTGTGGGTATGCCTTTTTTAGAGAGTCGTTCATGTGACTTATAATATCAAATAACTTTTTATTGGGGGTTGCATAGCCAGGATTTCATTTCTTTAAGGGTCTAATATGCAGAATACAGAGTGGTTCAAACGGGGTGACCCCCCTCCCCCATCGTATATTTAGTGTTATGTTCGTTACGCAGTCACTTTACAGTCTTGAAAGTAGTAAAAATCGGCAGAGCACCATCTATGTCGTAACACAGCGGAATTCTGCTCCATGTTATTGCAGATGTTTTGCTGGGTTCGGAGCAGAATTTTAAACGCAATGTTCTAAACGCCAAAATTGAGTGGAATATGGTGCAGAATTCAGCTGTGTTGCAACATGGATCTTGTTCAACTGAAGTTCTTAAGACTTCAAAGTAACTGTTAAGCCCGGCTCTATAAATTTTTGCCCCCTTGCAAAAACTTAGTGGGTCCCTTCCTAGACCAGCAGTGTATATTGTTTACGTAAATAAGTCTCAGTACTAGTTTTTTTTTCTTTTTTTTTCCTCAATTTCTTGGATCGTGGATCTCTTAAGGATGTGCCCCCCTCCCCCCCCCCCCCCGAACTGCAGGTACTCAGATCGGAGCCTGAACTGTACAGCAAACATTCAACCATAGTAAAATTAAACGAGGGTTACTCCCGCTTTCAGACCACTCTGTGTATTATACAGTGAAGCACAGTTTATACGTTTCTCTTTTATATGTTTTTATCATTTATACGTTTTCAAAATTAGTCACTGCTGAGTCCAATACATAATAAAGAAAACCTATTATACTTTTTTTCATTTATACTCTTGTTTCATGCAGTACTTTCAAAAACGTATTAACGGTGCTTACTTGAAGTTTTCTCATATACGACTAATGAGAAATTATGTGTGAAACAAATATTTTCATTTTTGAATTTTTTTGGTCATTTCAATTAGGGTCTAGATCCGTGAACCCTCCCCCTGGTTGTACTACTGTTTTTTGAAGTGTTTCATTCAAATAGTGTTATAATCGAATGTTTGTTGTCAAAGGCACGTTTCAGGTCATTCTTTCGAATGATTTGGTTCTGGTATGAATGTTTTTGACTGGAATGTGTTTTAATCATATTGGCAGGTTTATAGGAGTCATGGTTGCAGGTCCTTGAAGTGGGGGAGGGGCAGTGGTGTATCCACAGAGGGAGCAATTGGGGTGATCCGCCCCCCCCCCCCCCCCCGAATTCACAAACCTAAATTTACCTTTGTAAATTTAAATTTGTAAATTCGAAAAAATTCCGGAAAAAAAGGTCCTCAAACTCTCCCCCTCCCCCCAAACTCATCACAAAAAATCGCCTACAACTGTATTTTTACAACTTTAGTTCCAAAATTTTTTCAGGGGAGAGTCCCTCAACCCCCTCTCTCCATGTCATCAAAGATCGTCAAAAATTTTGAATTTTTGGAGCTTCAATTTCAAAAAAATACCCAGAATCGAAAATGTTTTCGAAAATGTCGTTCATTCAAATTTTACGGGGTTCTTGAATCAGAAAGGAATGGGCCCCAACTGTTGATCCTTCTATTCTGCTTTGTCTTATGTGTGTACAGTTATAAAACTATTTCAATGGTGTAGTTATTTGGTAGTAGGTACTTAATACATTCTAAACTACTGGGCTTATACATTTTTCTTTTTAGTTTTTTTTTTTTTTTGGTTTTTACGCAGTTGGGTTTTTTGTTTTTATTTAATAATTTTTTATTTAATCTAGGGTTTTTTTATATACATGATGCATAATCATACCCATCATTTTTTATTTTGTTCCATATACTTAGTTGAATTTTCTTTCACCCAGACAATCCTTGCTTTAAAGTTTGATCCAGTTTGCACAATTGGGTGAAAAATAACTTTTGGATCAAAAAGTGTTTCATCAAAATTTATTTAGAGGTATGTATTAATATTTTATTTTAAGAAATGCTTTTCTAAACTCTATTGAGCGACGATCAGTTTCTTTGCTCAGAAACTAACAATTGTAATTTTTCTACTTGTATTCAGTGCTTTTATTTCTGGTCGCTGTTGTATTTAAATGTTATAGATATGGAAAAATAAAATTTTATAATAAATTTAAAAGAATATAAAATGTTAAGTATAATTGTGCCACAGAGTGATGTCAGATGAACTGGACACGAAAACAGAACTCTTCATTTTGTAATCTTAGGTAGTCTATTTGTATTGTATAGGTATGAGAACACGTCCTATTTGTATTGTATTGTATAGGCAGGGCGCCCATATGCAAAGTTGCAAGGGGGGGGGGGGGCTCAAATATTTTTCTTTTGGTTTAGCTATATATTTTCCCCATGGAAACTGATTTCAGGACAGATTAGAGTCATTAAAATTTGACATTTTTAATAACTTATTCATTAATGGCTAGAGAAGAAATGTTTTTACATTTTTGCAAGGAAAAAAGTACTAAAAGCAAGGAAATTCTAATTTCAAGGGGGGGCTCTAGCCCCCCTTGCACCCCTATATGGGCCCCCTTGCCTTATACGTATATAAACTACTGTATTTCGGATTGGCAACATGTGCTACAACCAAGGATACTTGGACAGTTTTCAACAGTTAAAATCTCAAACCTGGCTGCCCCACTGCATACCCATCCATGCTCGTCATTGGAGGGGGGGGGGGGATTTCCCCCCTCCCTTTCTTCCAAGAAAAAAAGATGAGCATGGCTAGGGTATGCACGGGCGCTGCCAGTTAGGAGGTTTTAGGGGCTCAATTCCTAACAGAATCCTTGGTTTTAACACCCATTGCCGATCCTAATGCCTAACGCATTCACAGTAGTTAAAATGCCGGGCCTGATCCTACTTACGACAAAAGAAGTGCATTTGCCATCTTTTGTGGTACAACTTATAAATGATGAAAAGGTTGATATCAGGGGGTTAGATACTGCTATTTTAGGGCTGGTCATGCTGAAGAATATTTTTAAGGTGCATAAAAAATTCTGAAAATACTTGGGTGTCAATTAAAGCAATAACTTAGCTAGAAATAAAGCACCTTGTGGGACATAAACAATACTAATTAATTTTAAAAGCAATGAAAGGAAGTTGTATTCCAGATTTTTACTTTAAAAAATATTAAGTGAATTTAAAAAAAAATTCTCCAATTGTTTGCAGGTTATTCATTAAGTATATTTGAACACAAAGTGATTGGATAATAATGTCGGCAGAGAATTATGACCCTCGCCTTGTATCCATCGTTGCATGTAGGATGCGCAGATTTCCATATTTATTTTGAAAATACAGTCAAACCTTATTAAAACTAACTCCAAAGACCTTTATAATCTATTGGCCTTCACCTTAGTTTATCTTATCAAAATATCAATCATTAACAATCAATAGGACAGGGATCACAAATGTAGTTTATCTTAGCAGAAATTCATTTTAAGCATGTTCAAAATAGTATATGTTTGATATTTTGTTTTCCAATTGCGATGTTTGCAATCTAAGAATTATATTAATCATATCAGTAACACTCATTTACTATTGAAAAGAACCAAAAGTAGACTGCTAATAAAATTTATTGTAAGGGTGTCTTTTTTAGGAATGTCCTTCTTTGAGGCACCGTCTTTTAGGGGATGAGGATGAGCCTCCACTATTGTGGAACAGACACCTTTGTGGTTTTTAAATGATTGTTTCTTTAGTGTTTTAATTAAATAGTGTTATAAAAGAATGTTTGTTGTCGAGAGTTTGGTTATTGATTTCTTTTCGATGATTTGATAGTTCAATTATGTGTTTTTGAGCGAATATTTTATTAGAATTCTAGTCAAATATTTGACTGAAGACTGAATATTTGGCTAAAAAATGATTTATAATTTTTGTATTTTATTTTATGGCAATTCAGAATTGAAGATGCTTATCTATTTTCTGTAGATTAATTATTTTGTTTTAAGCATTACATAATATTTTGAATGGTAAAACTTCCGAAATCAAAATACTGCAAAATTTAATTTCTGAGTGTTTTCTTTGCACGTTATAAATTGCCTTTTTTAAACATTTGTGAGACGAGAAACGTTTCACAAATTGTTTTTTTCTGCTTAGTGTTTTATACCTAAGATGTCCAGTGGCACTTTGTGCCTCCTCATTGCAGATTTAAGTTTAATTCCCCGTTGGGCACAGTCAGTGGTTGGAAGTAGCGCGCTACAAGTAGCGACGCTACTATAGTAGCTACATTTTTTAGTAGTTTGTAGTGTAGCGCACTACTTTTTTAAAAAAGTAGAGTAGCGAGTAGTTCGTTACAAAAAAAAGTAGTTTGTAGCGATTTCTGGAAACTACTTTTGAATCAAGTTTTAAAAAAAACGCATTTTCAAACGAATCTGACTGGTGCAAGTCTTACGTCTTACGCGAGTAAAAGTTGCACCAATCAGATTCGTAAGACTGAAAAATTCGAGCTGACCTCTAACATATAATTTTGAAGTCATGTGTTGTATCTGTTTGACGCCATTACTTTGTTTGGCATAGAAACTTGCACATTTTCCCAATATTCGCCTTGAATAGAGCATGGCTTAAAAAGAAAGAAACGATTTTTTTCCCGTTTCCTGCAAACTTTGCCCGTTAAGCAAAAAGCTTTCGGTATTAATGCCATTTGTACATGCAGTCGAACTAATATTTAGTACCCAAGAAAGAAGGTGATATAAGCCCCGCGCTTCCGTTAAGAAAATTTTCGTGTAGCGGGTGAGGAATTCGTGTCAGCTGCAAAATTCGTTCCTCGAGTAAAACTCGCTCTATATAGACATTTCGCGTTAGTCGAATTGCGTTGTAGCCCTAGTCCACTGTTAAAATTTGCACATTGAAGTAAAGTAATCATTTTTAATTATGTTTCATGTTTCGGATAATTAGTAGTACCGATTGGGATATTTTTCATTTTTCTTTATTTTGTCTTTTTTACTGATTGAGTGTTGATATATTAACATATTAAAAGTCAATTATTAAATGTTGTGAGTTTTTGAGGTTATTGGCAAAATAGAAAAATGCTGTTTATCAGGGACGTAAGAAAAGAGATGGTGTCCAGGTCTAGAACCCTAGCTTGAAGCTCAAAAGCAATCAATTCCTATGAAATAACTAATTATCCTATGAATCCCTAACTATGAAATATAAGTTCCTTTAAAATAAACTCATATAATGAAAATTTAAGTTTTTCTCTTTTGTTGATGCACTTCATCATCTAAATCAATTTTATGTATATGTATGTCTAGTCTATGTAAAATTTAAATTAAATTACGATTGGATTTATCTCAATTTCAAGTAGCCGAGTTGCTCTTCTTGAATGAAATACTATTTACTATCAGGAAAGTATTAAAAATTTGAAGGTTGAACTCCTTCCACTTTTAAATCCTTTCTTGCAGGGAATATTCGTGCAATTGGTAAAAAATGTTTCGATTGACGAATCGTTTCAGTAAAGGAAGAAAGAATAAATAATTTATAGCAATATTCCATGTTCAAATGAGCCAATATATCAATCTGAAAATTTTGTTAATTTTTTCATTCAATCTCAAACGGTGTGTAAGTGTATGTTATTTATTTATTTAATTTTTAAAAAGTAGCGAAGTAGCGACTACATTTCAAAAGTAGTTTGTAGCTGCTACATTTTGAAAAAAGTAGTTGTAGTTGTAGTTAACTACATTTGTGCTAAAGTAGTTGTAGTTGTAGTTCGCTACAAAAAAAATGTAGTTTTTCCAACCACTGGGCACAGTTGATTTCACCTTTCATCCCATAAGTGGGTCAATAAAATGAGTACCAAGCATGCTTGGAAACTAAACACTGGAGGTTCCACGTTCGGCTGACCACCTTACTAGAACACCTGCCTTTGCACCACACAGCCCTCTGTCATGAAGATTGATATGGGCACGGTGGGATTGCCTCCAATTTTGCGCCACTGAGTTTAGTTTCATACTTATGACTTATAAGCGGTAAAAAAAAATGTTTATGTGGCGTAAGATATAAAAGAAAGTGAAAAGTTGCGAAACTTAAATGTAACATCTGAATGTTTTCTCTTGCACTAAAATCACCTTAAATGGATCATTCTTCAAACAGTACGCCTTTTACAGTAAAAAATTTTAGGAACAATTCATTTAACAATGATTTTTAATTTCATCAAAAGTGTATTGATTTAAACCTGCCACCAATTTTTGAATAACAAGTTTTACTTTAGTATATTTTTGGTTCACAACGTGTGAATTTCACTTCCATGGCATGTCACACACCTTGTGTGGCTGTTTATGTTGCTTTATAACTTGATTAATTAAAAGTATATACTTATTTATTAATTATTCCTTTCACAAGTGCCTCAAATGATAATTGTTTAAGTATATTTAACTTTTTAATATTGTGGTTTAGTTCATTTTAGTAGGACAAGAAGTCATGTCGCACAAAAATTTACTAAATACTATTTTACATGTATTTGAAACTACTAATTAAACCATACTTTAATGAAGAGAACTTAATTATATTCCCACTAATCATTAAAATAGCTGATTGATTGCACAATTAACAAAACTACCACTTTGATATTAAATTGGCCTCAATTTTTAAGTACTAAAACAAAAGTTATTTTTATTTTATTTTTTAATTTCTATGAACAAGGGATTATTTTATTTTTTATTTATACGTAAAATAATTGGAACTGAGCTGGGCCATTGTTTATGGTTACTTCTAGTAGGTAACACTTTCATGGAAGAACGAAAAAAAAAAGGAAATAAAAGGTTTCGAAATTGAAAAATATTTGCATTCAAAAGTTATGTTTTCTGAAGAATTACCCAAAATGTGATAATATTAGTAAATAACAGGTTGGAAGTTTGTACTAGAGTACTATACATTCATTGTATAAAAAATTGTTTGCCTACTAATTGTCAACTATTTATGTTATTTACTATTCAATTGCTGACTAAATATTAAGGTATTCAGCCCAACCAAGTATTTGGTTTTGTGTGCCAAATAGCCAGCAGTATACCAAAAATCAACTGCATATTCAATGTATCCCTAATTTAAACGAAGAGCTTTTTCAAAGTTGGTGGGTATGCATGTTAAAACCCAGTGTGCATTTGTGGTTGAAAACATTGTCCTACTATTGAGTGCAGTAATTTAGTGTGGTTGAATAGTACTTAGGATGATTACTGAGTACTCAACCCAAGTTCATGCTACTGGGTCAAGTACTGAATATAGATCTTTTTTTAATGAACAACTGACATACACAAGGGAAAATTTTTCTGTTATTGGAATATTTATATGGATATTGAGCATGAAATAAGTTTTCAATTAAAAAGGAAATCCAAAAAGATTTAAAGTTTAAAATTTAAAACTATTTTTTCAGAATTTGTGGGGGGGGGGGGGGGGGGGAAATTGAAATTGATTTAAAAAACTTAAATTTTTCCATCACAGTTCTTTCTCGCGTTAAAAATTAATCATAGATAGCTTCTTTGTGCTTTAAAAATTTTTGACCAGTACTTTTACTGGGAAGTCTCTTAATTTGGGGTAAGGAGCTGAAGATTTCCATAGTTTGTCTTTTTCCTTCCAACAATGCAACATGTTTTCTGTCTTTACTTTTCTTTTCGAACTTGGAAAAAAAAAAAAATACAAATACTAAACCTGTACAAATGCATTCTTTAGGACTGGACTCAGACTCCAATATTATTCCTATAGCGAACAAAAGTAGTTTTATTCAAATATGTTTTATGTTTTTATTTATAAAACTTGTTTAAAAGTTTTATTTATGTATGAGGAAAATGAATGAAAAATTATGAAATAAAATAGTTTATTTTTATTTATCCCTTGTAGCCCCCCCTTAGCCCCTCTACTAGAAAATCTGCTACCATGCTTATGTATGGGGTCAAAAAGCTTGGATGCTTATGCTCTGAAAAAAGGTGTTCTCAATATCTGTGTTTATCATACTGTAGATGCCCGTCAGGAAATAGCCCATATTGGCACTAAAAATGCCAAAATGTTTTTTCCTTGAAATTTCCCCTTATACTTGTACTACAGTTGCAGGTTTCCCCCAAGATCTTTGCAAGACTCCAAAGTGCTTTATGTTTAATTATATCTTTTAATGATCATCATTATCGTTTATGTTTTCAATTGAATATGATTCATTGTTTCTTTCTTTTTTTGGAATTGATGTTGGAAAAATGCTTTTCTTTGTCATTCGTTTGATTTGATGAAACAAATTTTTCGATATTTACATGTTTACCAGCTTTTATGCATTAAGCTTAAGATTTATACATTTTAGCAGTTACGATGTCTTTTGATCTAGCCTTAATTTTTTGTTTAATTTTATTATAGCTTATATTTCTATGTATGCATGTGCTTTTTCCTAGGATTCCTGGAAATTAAAAATCCTTTGAACATCATATTAGGTAGGAAAACCTTATGAAACCAGGGAAAGGGGTGAAAAAAAATGGGGTGCTTTAAAATGCTTTATTTTGATTTTCACTATTTAGTGAGAATGCTGCTCTGCTTTAAATGTGTGAAAAATAAATCATTCTTAGTTTTCCTTATGGTGATTTCTTTTTAGGGCAATATTTTGGATAAGTTACTGAACTAAAGGATCCAAAAGGAATAAAGATTTGGAAAAAGTGATTCAACCAAGTTTTGAAAAATTTGACCATAATTTCTCTTCTGAAAAAGTTTATTTGTAATTATGTTGTTATTTAACTTGTAATTAGTGTAAAATAAACCTTTTTGATGTTTTAACTTCTTTGTTTTCATTGTTGACACTTCTGGATATTGTCTCTTCTTATTTCTTATGTAGACATGCTCACATATTTTTTTGGTAATAATTTTTGAGCTAAAATTCTTTCTCTCGATAAAATTGTTTTCGAGATGCTTACCTTTAATGGATACTTATGGTGTTTAAAAATTAATTTATCCATAAGTTTATGCTAGCTAGTAAAAAATGCAGTCTATTTTTGAAGTCGACTGCAGAAGTTTTAAATTTATGTATAATTTAATTAATTTATAACTTTTTAAATATGAAGTATAAATATGTTTTTTAATAATTTATATAACTTTTTTGAATGTTCTATGTTCTTTGAATGAACGAGGTCAGCAAACAAGTAAAGGCAATGGATGAACCATTAAAAAAACACTAGTTGCCAATGTTGGTAACATGTGTTTTAGCGATGAAACAAATTATTGTGTATGTAAGCATTTTACATAAAATGTTAAGTGTTGTATTTTACTATAATCCATACAGTA
The DNA here is from genome assembly GCF_026930045.1 of Uloborus diversus. Taxonomy (NCBI): domain Eukaryota; kingdom Metazoa; phylum Arthropoda; class Arachnida; order Araneae; family Uloboridae; genus Uloborus; species Uloborus diversus. The sequence goes on from NW_026558421.1 coordinate 53,877, forward strand.
AAAAAGCTTTACTGAATTTGTTTTTTGTTTTTTTTTTCACTTAAGTTTCCCTTATTTCACGGGATTTTTTCTATATTTCTTTTTATACTTCTCTCTCTTAAACATGCATTCTCATTTTTAGAGATCATTTAATAGAATATTTATAATTCTGGCAACTGGGGTCCTCAAACTGCATTACTAACAGTGTTAGCCTATTTTACGTATTAACTGAATTGTAAAAATGACTTGCATTTTATTGTGTTCTTAAAATTTTATTCATAACTTGGTTCTTATATGACAATAAACTAAGTTTTAAAGCACCTAATAATTTATGGGCAGTGACGATAAAGAATGACATTTTTTTATGAACATCATGTTAATTTACAGGAGGTAGTGACCATAGAAAAGTTTTATGAGCATAACGCCAATTTACGGGCAGTGATCCTAGAAAACGAATTATAGCTTTTACGGAAGTAATATCAATTTACGGGCAATAGACGTAGAGAATAAATTCTAGCTTTTACGCGAGCAATATCAATTTACGGGCAATAGGCCTAGAAAATAAATTTTAGCTTTTACGGGAGCAATATCAATTTACGGTCAATGGGCGTAGAAAACCAATTCTAGCTTTTACGGGCATATAGTCAATGTACGGGCAGTGGCCGTAGAAAAAGGAATATAATTTTCACGGGCACATTGTCAATTTACGGTCACTCCCCTTTTATTTTACGGGGAGGAAATTACGGGCAAACCTATTATTTTTACGGTCATGAAAGATTACGGGCAGAATATTATTTTTACGGGCAGTGACCGGACCATTTTCTGCCGGTCACTGACCGTATTCTAACGGTGAAATTTCTTAGAGTGTTCCTGATAGGTCACTGTCCCCCTGCACTTACATAAACAGAATTTTCCAAAAAAAAAATTATAAAAAATTCTTTTGTCCTAAATATTTTCATTAAGCGACAACTTTCTCACGTTCAGTTTTGTTCAAAACAACAGACCCTCTGGGAGTGGGGGGGGGGGGGGGGGGGGGAGAGGAGCGACAGAAGTCTTCAACCCGTGGTACGCGTCGCAGACCTGCCCAAAGGAGACATTTAGTCCCCTGCCTCGCAAGAAAATCGCCAGCAGCTATCCGAAAAAGGAGACATTATAGTAGTGCCCGTCCCCGCAAGGAAATCGCCGGCAGCTCGTAAGCAAACATTTATTGTTAACGAAAGCTTGATGAGAGCCATCAATGATGAAAATGTCGGAGACAGGAAATTTGTAGGAATGTTTTTGCGGGAAGGTCATACAAAGAGGAAAGCAACAGTAGGGTCAGCCGCCCTTGTAATATAGCACCGTCTTTTTAGAAGGTGCCTAAGGCTCCTAGAGTCGTGGATAGTGCAAAACTCTGTTAGGTCGCACATTCACTTTCTCTATCACTGCCATTGGTATGGGTCGGTTGCACGGAAAATTAAAGGGAAAAATCAGGAGCACAATCATAAACACATAAGAAAAAATTAGCCAACCCCCACTATGTAAGTTGTATTGCAGTTTTTTTTAAATGGGTTTTTTTTTCTTTTTTTTAACAATAGGAGCAATTTTATGCATTCTCTCATTTATGCGTTTCTCATTTATTTAAAAATTTATTCAGACAGAAATAGCATCGAATATCATTTCATTTTATAACCAATCAATTCAATTTATTTCATTTATAATTTTCATTCGTAACAATGATGAATTACTTATATCATTGTGTCCCGGAAGCTCACAACTTTTAGCATTCATCTAATACTCTAAACCTAGTTATTTTACTAACAATACGGGAATATAAAAATTTTAAATTTCTACCCTTTTTCTTTGGAGGTAATATTTGCCCTATTTGTGATAATATGGCAGCACTAAAATTAGATCCCACATTAGATATACTGTAAAAAGCTAATCATCCTTCGGTGACAAATATAAAAGGTTTATAGGTAGTTTGAAGCCTCAATTAGCAAACATTTTGCTCTAAGTCATCAGATGTTGTAATCTAAAGGTTTAAAAGAAGATAAATCTCTTGTAAAAACTCTAAGAAAAGTTGTAAATGCCTTTCGACAACATGGTTGTAGATTGTCTTTCTACAACCATGAAACTAATGTCTGGAAATTTGTTCTGAATATTAGTTCATTTTCATCACAAGGTAACAGATTTTTTTTTTCTTTCACTCTTTCTGAGCAAAAATGTACCGAAAAGAACTAGAATTTTTGCGAATGTTTTATCTCTTGTGTTTTTATATATGATTTATAAAAAAGGAAAAAAAGATTATGTATCTGGAGGTAGTAAAAAAAAGATGCATAAATAAAGGTTAATACTAATATAACAAAATTGATTTCAGTGATATCAAAGTTTAAAAAAACAAAGAAATTGAATTAAAAAAAAGTCTGGATGTGTTTGATTTTTTTAGTTTTAAGTTTGGAATGATTAACACATGTGTAAAGATGTATAAGTTTAAAGATACATATATAATTCACAATGAAATTATTTTAAATTATTATTTTAAAATACTAACTGAATTGTGTTCACGAGGTCAAAAGGAAAAGTTATTAATTAGTTTAACTGAAAATATGTATTTTCTTCTATCTTCTAGTTCCATTTTTCGAATAAAAGCTATGTAATATGCATATGCTTCATTTAGCAAATTTTTTGATAGCTATTTACTGACTTCTTTGTATTTAAGAATTATTTAATAAGTATCTGTACATTCATGGTTAAAAAGCACAGTAGACTCCGAATGCAAGAATAATAGTTGTTGTTCTTATCCTCATATATGTAATAGCCGATAATCGAGTAATGCTCTTGACCTCATCAACAATGAAACTCGCTACACGCCATGATAATTAGATAACATGTTTTGGTAATGTTTAAAATGTAGGGAAAGGCTTTATTGTAACAAGGCTGAACTGGATCCAGTAACTAAACTGTTTTACTGGTGAGACTGTCATTTCAGGGCACTAAAGAAGCGAAAAAGGGCTAATCCACTGGAGTTAGGGTTTAAAATATCAACTATCAAAATGTCACCAAACAGGCAATTTCTTCGTTCAAATGTGGAATCAATTTTCATCTTGACGGGCGATTTTCTAGTTGTTATATAATTTCAAAATATCAATTTAAATCATATCTGGATTTTTAATTTACAACTTTTCTTAGAGTTTTTACAAGAGATTTGTCTTCTTTTAAACATTTAGATTATAACCTTTGAAGACTTAGAGCAAAATGTTTGCTAATTGAGTCTTCAAACTACCTATAAACCTTTTATATTTGTCACCGAAATATGATTAGCTTTTTACACTATATCTAATTTTGGTGCTGCCGTATTATCACAAATAGGGCAAAGATTATCTCCTAAAGGATCGAACTCGGATGACTACCGCCAAATGTAGAAATTTAAAATTTTTATATTTCCATATTGTTAGTAAAATAACTAGATTTAGAGTGTCAAATTTTGTTGTGATGATTCGGTACTGTTACTATCGGTCATTTTCCTACAGTTGTTGTTTAAATTGAAATTTTAAATTTAGAATGGAACATTTTGCACAGAAGTTGTTTTGAATCAACTTAATAAACTAAATCAAATCCATAGTTCCGTTCATTTGTTTTCCTGAAGAGGGGTCAAGACTATACATAAAAATACTATGTATATACAATGTGTTCGTAAGTGTATTTATTCATTTTCCTAAGTTCTAAAAGTAATACTTCCTCTTATCACCCCTAAATGACTCTGCATGCGAAACTCCTAAAATAGAAAATGTCCAAGAAAAATGTTTATTATCTTTGACGGCCTAAAAAATAGTATTTATAAACAAATTATCATTCAAATTTTCTTCAAAAGTTTGACAAAGAAATTTTATTGTTTAACTTAATTCATCGTAAATACCATAACTGATCCTTAGATATCTATTTTAGCAATACATCACAAGAAAATACTTATTAACGAGCAACGATACTTTCTATGTATTTTATGTGTTTGAACAGCTTTAATAATGTTTTCCTAAGCTTTTATATGAAAATACTATAAAAAAAGATGAAGATTAGAAGTATCATTCCATTTCTTATCGTTGAATGAATTCTAAAAATTTAAATGAATTAAGAAACATTTCGAGCTTTTCTTTAATGAGCCTTGGCGATATTTTCGTCCATAGAAGCATTAAATGCAGTCCAAAATCCAATTCGAAACAGTCAGGAGTGGGGAATTATGGAGCATTTATTGAGTTAGACAGTTGATAATGTATTCAGTAAGTTACCGCCCTATAGCCAGGGCTAAGGCAGAAATACATGAAATACACCGCCAGCTCAGTCAATTGACTGAGCTGGCGGTGTACTTCATGTAGTTAAAATAAATATGAGCTTTTTTTTTTTTTGAAGGCAAATATATTGCAAAGCTTTAATTATCATACTTATATTACATCATTACTTAATTAATCTAATTATCACATTTATTAATTGTAGTTTTGATTGGAACAGTATCAATTTATACAATTATCAGTTAATGCTTCTGATTTAGCATACTTCCATTTTTAAAGTTCGTGCAACCTTGGACCCCCCCCCTTAACAAAATCCTAGCTACGTGCCTGAGTGACAAATCATTAAAATTTCATAATTTAAAAAAGAATGTTCGAACTTAAAGTACACATTATTAATTTAGACAACAAAATCTAACCAGTAAACGTCAAATCAAACCACTATTGTGTTGTCCTCATAGTTGCTATGAAATTGGAAAACGGCCAACCGGACGTTTGCCTTTCCATCTTATCTGTGGTCAGTACTATCTGTTTTGTATCAATAAACATTATTAATACATTCAGTAAGTTACCGACCTATAGCCAGGGCTAAAGCAGAAATACATGAAATACACCGCCAGCTCAGTCAGTTCCAGCCGAGGACTGCAGTTTCGTGCTTATTGCCCTGGCTATAGGTTGGTAACTTGCTGAATATACCTGCCTTGCCTGCAATATATATGAGTTGAACCGAACCATTGTTTCGGTCACTCATCTGGTCAGTGCTAATTCTATGTTAGCTACCAGTTTGTTTGGCACTCTTGGCTTCCTTAAGAGGTTTTCCACCTCCAGCTCAGTTAGTCCTATGCCGGGCTGATGAGTGCTAATAAGCACGAAACTGCAGTCTTCGGCTGGAACTGACTGAGCTGGCGGTGTATTTCATGTATTTCATTATTAATACATGTTTTTAAATTTACGTAATAACTGTACGATAAAGTTTGAATGTATTTCAGGACCCCGGAGGAGTACGAGGAAATATTCAGCAAGTACTATTTCGGTGGTCCCACGTATGTCTTGGTGCCGCCCGAAAGGGGTGAAAAAGAGAACTTCAAAACCAAAGTATCTCGCTTCTTTGCGAGGTAAGTTTTCTGTGAAGAAAAATTGTGTTTTTAATGTTTGTCTAAGAATTTTAATAAAATGTAAACTTTAAGCACCGATCTATCAGTTTTGAGGTTGTTTCTCTCTCTCTTTCTTTCTTTTTTTTTTTTTTTTTTTTTTTTTTGCATTTTAAACGACTTAGACAACGTGTCCGAAACTATATTTTTTGTTATAAAAAAGAATATATATATCAATATATATATATATATATATATATATATATATATTTACTCTTAGACTTGCTGCCTTGACGGACCAGCTTTCTAATTAAAATAAATATTGATAATTACCAGCGATAATTAATGATAAAAGCTTAGTAGTGCTTATAGTTCCCCTGTATTTATTGATTTTAATTTAGTAATGATCTTGCTGTTACGAAATCCATATATTTGCTACAAATATGTAGAAGAATGGATTCGGCTTAAAATCTCCATACATTTAAACGCGGAGTGCCGATTGATTTAGCAAAAAAAGAAACAACAACGTATCATTGCACAAAATTGCTGCAGACACGTATTTCGGGGTTACAAGAAACCCTCTTTTCAATGTAAAATAAGTGCTCACGTAATTGCATTGAAAAGAGGGGTTCAAAAGAAATAACGTTGTTATTTCTCTTTTTACTTCCTTTTACAAAAAAGGAAGTATAGTATTCGCAAAACAATTTTCACCATAAAATCCGCCTTAATTTCCATTTTGCTCACCCCCAAATGAATGTTGAGTTTTTTTTTTTCAACCCGACCACACGTGGAAATATGCCTAGGAACGTACAGACACCCGAAATATCCATTTTGACGATCCCCGAGTTAATTACAACGAGTTTTCTAGTGACGTCTGTATGTACGTATGTCTGTATGTATCTCGCATAACTCAAAAACGGTGTGTCCTAGAAAGTTGAAATTTGGTACGTAGGCTCCTAGTGGGTTCTAGTTGTGCACTTTCCCTTTTGGTTGCATTCGGATGTTCCTAAGGGGGTCTTTTGCCCTTTTTGGAGGGAAATCATTGTTAATTTCGATGTAAACTCAAGTGGTGTTATCATTTGGGGGACACTTGGCGATATATCGCCAGTCTTTTGGTCGCGAAGTCTTGTCGCCAACTTGGCGACAAATAGAGCGATTTTTTTTTTAAAATCTGGTTTCGATTTGGCCATTGTTGGTGATGTTTAGAGCGTAAACTATTGAATCACATTAAAATCGCTAGAAATGAGAAAATGACATAAATTGGAGTAAAAGGAAGTCATGTGATGCACACATCAGCTCGTTTCACTTTGTAAGCACGAAGATATTAGTTCGACTTTATTTAACTGACCGCTGGTTCAGATTTTGATATTCATTTTTAAAGGCTCTTGGTACTGCCTTTTTTTATGTTTCTTCTAACAAGTTAATGTCCGAAAAAAGTATTGAGCAAATTTGTAATTAAATAAGATTTCCCACGAAGTGATACATACTTAGAAGCTTCGTTTGAACCCCGTTTGTCTTCGTCATTTCTGTAAATTCATTTGCTGCTAATTGGTATTTTTTCATGCAATTAACTGATGCGTATTGCCACATAAGCATTGTCACATTCTTTGCAAAGCTCTTATTTTTCAATGCAATATAACTTTGCACAAGTGCTACTTTTTCTTCAGTTTCTACTGGAGATAGTATCTATATTACCCAAAATAAGTTTATTATGGTATTCCTTGTGCGAGACGTTTTTATTTGCAAGAAACGAGCTGATGTGTGCATCACATGACTTCCTTTTACTCCAATTTAATGTCATTTCCCCATTATTGGCAATTTTAATGTGATTCAATTGCTTACTCTCTAAATATCACCAACAGTGGCCAAATTGAAACCAAATTTAGAATTAAAAAAAAAAAAAACATCGCCAAATTTGACGCCAAGTTGGCGACAAAAGGTGACCAAAAGACTGGCGATATATCGCCAAGTGTCCGACAAATTATAACTCCACTTGAGTTTACATCGAAATTAACAATGATTTCCCCCCAAAAAGGGGCAAAAGACGACCTTAGGAACATTCAAATGCAACCAAAACGGAAGGTGCACAACTAAGCCCCACTAGCAGTCATCGTACCAAATTTCAACTTTCTATGACATACCGTTTTTGAGTTATGCGAGATACATACACACATACGCACATACATACGTGCATACAGACGTCACGAGAAAATTCGTTGTAATTAACTCGGGGGTCGTCAAAATGGATATTTCGGGTGTTTGCAGGTTCCTAGGCATATATCCACGTGTGGTCGGGTCGAAAAAAAAAACTGAATATTCATTCGGGGGTGAGAAAAATGGAATTTTTCACGAATACAATACTTCCTTTTTTGTAAAAGGAAGTAAAAAGGCCAAATTTGTCGCCAAGTTGGCGACAAAACTTGGCAACCAAAAGACTCACGATATATTGCCAAGTATCCGCCAAATTATAATACCACTTGAGTTTGCACCGAAATTAACAATGAATTCCCCCCCCCCCCAGAAAAAGGTGCAAAAGACCCCTTTAGAAACGAAGGTGCACAACTAGACCCCAGTAGGAGTCTATTTACCAAATTTCAACTTTGTAGGACATACCGTTCTTGAGTTATTCCACATACATACACACATACGCAGATACATACGTACATACAGGCGTCACGAGAAAACACGTTGTAATTAACTCAGGGATCGTCAAAATGCATATTTCGGGCGTCTATACGTTCTTGGGTACATATGTACGTGTGGTCAGGTCGAAAAAAAAACTCAACATTCATTTGAGGGAAAGTAAATTGGAAATTAAAGCCGATTTTTGAGTGAACATTTTTTCACGAATACAATACTTCCTTTTTTGTAAAAGGAAGTTAAAATCACAACGCCTAGATTTCTAAATATAAATTCAATTTTAATGGGCATGTTAGGGAATCCCATTTAACACAGATATTATTGCAGAAGCACAACAAAAGCTTTTTTAGGTTTCAGCCATTTCTTTCCTGCGTTTAAATTTTGTTTTTCTTCATTTTTCAGAATCTTCAAGAAGCGCGAAAATGGTTACGAAGTTTTGAAGACTGTGAAATACGATTATATGATAAGAGGATTTTGAAATAGAAGCAGTTTCGTCATAAGATTTCTTAATCAGATTCTGAATCATTTTGAATGTAGCAAATTCATATCAGGAATCCGACTCTGTGGAATAATTCCGAATTATTCATCGATTTTCTAAATTGTATGTGTATTTAACGAATTATACTAACAAAAATAAATCCTATAAATCCTAAAGTGGGTTTGTTTATCTGTTTGTTTGTAACGTTTTCTCTCCTTATCTAATCACCCAATCATTATGAAATGTTGTATACACGTTGTCAGGGGTGCAGAATAGAACGCAGGGTACCTTTCATCCGGAGAAAACTATTCGCGGATTTTTATTCCAATTTTAAAGAAAACCATAAATTTGCAAGTATCTCGTTGAAGAAAAGTCACATTGGTTCGGTTTTTGCAGAATGTTAAAGCCCTTAAAAAAAGCTGTAAACACCCCATATATTCTTTATTGAACAATCACGACTGCTTATTGTTCTCACTTGACTGTTTTTGATGTTCCTTTGTTTTTCCCACCGCCACACTCCGCACCATCACCGTCGACGAGCTCCTCACGATGCTGCTCCTATAGCAAAAGCCGTCTCCAGGTTGCATCCATGTCCTACACACACGCGCACCCATACACAACTACACACACACACTCAACTACACACACACACACAAACACATACACACACATACACCTACACACATACACCTACATACACATACACACACGCATACCTACAGACACCTACACATACACACACAAAAACATACACACAACTACCCACACATTCATGCCTACACACAGACACAAACACATATGCCTACACACATGCACATACCCCCCCCCCCACACACACATTCATACACACAACTACCCACACACTTATGCCAGCACACAGACACAAACACACATGCCTACACACACATACGCATAACCCCTACACACAAACACATACCCCCACTCACAAACACACACGCCTAAATACACACACTCGTGACTGCGAAAAACATAATTTGAATTCAAGATGTCAAAATTCAAATTATTTTTTTTATAAATTTGATTTCGCTTATCTTCATTTTTAAAGAATCCAAACATTTAGGGGAGGGGAGGCACAACGCTCGAATTTCAGGACAGCTTTGGCACCCCCCCCCCCACTCCTCGAATTAGATTAGCGCAGTGTTTATACAGGCTGTTTCTGAACTCTTAGGCAAAACTTTAAGCCTTGATGTGTAAGGTAGCACACATCAAGACACATAATATGAAGTAAAAAACGAGCTGATGTGTGCATCACATGACTTCCTTTTACTCCAATTTAATGTCATTTCCCCATCATTGGCAGTTTTAATGGGATTCAATTGTTTACTCTCTAAATATCAACAGTGGCCAAACTAAAATCAAATTTAAAATTTAAAAAAAATCGCAAAATTTTTCACCAAGTTGACGAAAAAAACTTGGCGACCTAAAGACTGGCGATATATCGCCAAGTGTCCGACAAATTATAACGGCACTTGAGTTTACATCGAAATTAACAGTGATTTCCCCTCAAAAAGGGGCAAAAGACCCCCTTAGAAACATCCAAGTGCAACCAAAATTGAAGGTGTACAACTAGGTCTCACTAGGAGTCTACGTACTAAATTGCAATTTTCTAGGACATATCGTTTTCGAGTTATGCGAGATACATACACACATACGCACATACATACGTACATACGGACGTCACGAGAAAATTCGTTGTAATTAACTCGGGGGTCGTCAAAATGGATATTTCGGGTGTCTGTAGGTTCCTAGGCATATATCCACGTGCGGTCGGGTCGAAAAAAGAAGTCAACATTCATTCGGGGATGAGAAAAATGGAAATTAAGGCCGATTTTTCAGTGAATTTTTTTTTCGCGAGTACAATACTTCCTTTTTTGTAAAAGGAAGAAATAAGGCTTCCAAAATTTCAAATGATCATAAAAAAACTAAAAAATTGGTCAATTCGTTTTTTGATTTTCGCTAAAATTACTCTTTAATGTCAGTGCGTAGGGGAAACAGAAGATACTTGAGCCCAACATCAGTTTTCAATTTTTTCTCGGCTGCAAAATATCAGTTTTATAAAAATACTAGTGGCACCCGCACGGCTTTGCCCGTGGTAGAACATTAAAAGGTCTTTTGGTTCGCCTGTACATTTACAAATAATGTATGGTGAATCCTACAGACATCCTACGGACAGAGAGACTTTCAGCTTTATTATTAGTAAAGATTATGTGAAAAAATGCTTAAAATTTTAATAGAAAATTAATATAATCGAATTTTCGAAAAATCGGTTCAAGGTGCACACCCCCATGCTTCAAACTAATTGCGTGTTAAATTTCATGAAAATCGGCTGAACGGTCTAGGCGCTATGCGCGTCACAGAGATCCAAACATCCATACAGAGAGACTTTAAGGTTTGTTATTTAAAAAGAAAAGAAAAGAAGAAAGATAAAGAAGTAAATAAAAGAACGATAAAGAAAGATAATTTTCAGAAGAAATTCTTTCCCATTCTATTAAATTTCTGTGAAAAATGGGCTTAAAATTGGAATAGAAAAAGAACAAAATCGAATTTTCGAAAAATCGCTTCGAGGTGCACACCGCCATGCTACAAACTAACTTTGTGCCAAATTTCATGAAAATCGGCCGAACGGTCTAGGCGCTATGCGTGTCACGGAGATCCAGACATCCTCCGGACAGAGAGACTTTCAGCTTTATTATTAGTTAAGATAAAGATTTGCGTGAAAAATTGTATTTTTTTCTCTATATGACATTTTTTTTTAAAGTTGAAATTAAACAGATAACTTAGACAAAATAGTTTTTTTTTAAATGCTTTTATAAACGGATGCATGATTCCTTCACGGGGACAATTGATCGAACTGAGTATCTAATGAGATCTAATGAGACTTTTCATTAGATCTTCAATTTACCTATGGAGTTTAGTTTTCGATCTAAAGTTTCTAAAAAATAACAATCTTCCTAATTTTCTTTCTTCTAATAGGAACAGAAAGCTACCAGTTTCAAATTCAACTAAGAAATTAATAGAAGAATGTCGGACAACTTCAATGAACTTATAATGCTTTTGATCAGTTAGTTATTCAGTGAACAATATATTTTATAAATGACACTAATATTTTTTTAAAAATATTAGTTTCCCTTGACATATTCAGACGATCATTTCTTGAGCTAAAACAAAATAGCTGAAAAATACTAAGTGTTGCCAGTTTTCGTGTACAAGTATAACTTTCAGGGTTTCCAGGATTACCAGGGATAATTTAAGGATAACCAGGTTTCAAAGCTCTACATAATGATTTTGGTACATATTTGGCGGAGGGATCATGTAACCCCAGGGGAAAAAGTATAACTTCTCTCCCCGAAAGTGAGACACGAAATTCAATTAGATTTTTCATTGTTAAAAAACACAAAACTCAATTTCTTTCAAATTGTACAATATTTGCCATTGTAATAGGTTTCATAAAAATGAGTCTAGAAAAGCTACGAATTCGCACAAATAAGAAAAAAATATAAAAACGAAAACTATAATTTTGTATCACTGTTCCCCTACTAATAGGAACATATTTTTAGAATTGGAAAACTGAACGAATCTAAATTTTCCAAAGAAAGTATGAATGGTTGTTGCCGTTTGGTTTTCGTACAAAAAAATAAATAAATAAATAAATCATTTTTTCACATATTTCGATAGTAAAACACAAAGCCAACAAAAAGTTGAGCTATCGCCTTCTTACTCTGTGGTCTTCATTTTTCCTGTTTTATAATGTTACAAATTCTGCAAATAGTAATTATTTTTATGATTAATTTGTCGTAATCTAACTAAATTAGGCGTTTACTAAATTATCTTTCATCTAAAATTATTGTAGCAACGTAACCTGTAAATATTTTCTTGTAATGAGTATACGGCCCCGTACATTCGGCTGAAGTATACGTCCCCTCATCTCTGAATGATAAAATTTGTGAATGGAAAAGAAATAAAACAACGGTCTACGATTTTTCGGGAATCTTATGGAATATTTGAGAGTTTTCTTTCGGTGTGTATAAAAAGCCGTTACGCATGATAAAAAGTTTAGTTTCGATTGAGAATTTGTACTGAGAGTGTATTAGCTCTGTTATTGCGAGGCATTTCGCTGTGTTGTTTTTCGTATTTGGAAGTAAATACGTGTGTAAGCGTTGAGTTTACGGTGTTGTGTGATATTTGCTTAATTGCTGATGATTAATTTAGCAGTTGTTGGCGATCTTTCCTGTACATAGTGTAAATAAATTTCCTGTGTTTTTAATCAAGAACTGTGTCGTCCTTTTAAGAAAGTTGGAAGTCGCACCGGATCCGTTACAATAATAATGTGTGCAGTAATGTTATGTAGTAATGTGATTCATTTCATTTATAATTTGCCGTTCAAGGAAAGGTGCATGCATGTTTTTCATTGCTAACAAACATACTTCCTGTAATATGTCTTTTTTTTCTGAACTAAGGGCTACATCGCTTTAAGTTTGTCTCGTCAAAAAGCAGCGGGAAAGTGATAAATGAGTATTTTCGTCGGTGGGGCAAGGGACGTGCGGGCCTTAGGGTATTGGGAACTTGGCCACTCTGAAGTTACAGACAGCATATACAGTAGGCGCCGCTCAATGTGATCACGGTTAATGTTATCATTCGCTTAATGTTATCAGAATCACGAAGTCCCGCAACATTTGTATGTTAACACACGTTAAAAAAGTCGGATATTGTAATCAGCGTCTTCGTTTATTGTTATCACTTTTTTAATCTTTCAATTTTTCCCCGATTTTATTCCTCAATTAACAGAAATACGTAAGCAAACCCTGACGAGACTCACTTTCTGTGTAGCATTTTGTAGTTTTCAATAGCTGTTCAAAATTTTTCTAGGAATGAAGCTGCAGAAAGTTCGCCCCCCCCCCCCCCAGTGACCACAGACTCCCCCCAAGAAAACTTTCTTTTGCACCTATAAAAATTCAGTCGCTAGACATGTTTCAGGCATTGATGTAGGACATCCATTGTTGCCATTACTTTGTAAGCTGTTAAAGAATTGTGTCGAGATTGAAAACAAAGCGAAGTTAAATTAAAATTTAAACAACAAAGCAAAACCATGCTGGAAAAGATAGAAAAGCTGAACGTGCTTTGAAACTGATATACGAATGTCAGGGAAAACGGTCATATTTTACTTCATCTATTACTATGTGATTAAAAATTGCATTACTTAACTTTAACTTTTTATAATTCAGATATTTCCATACTGTTAATTTAATAATTTATAATTTAAAACTGCATTTAGTTGAGTCATTGTGATTTTTATTTGAGGTTGCCAAAATAAATACTCCTTAATTGGAAAAAATTCACCATTTTTTGTCTCCTGGATTCTTTTTAGTTATTGATAACAGTCGGTTATTGTTATCAAATTATATTTGTCCCAAAGTGATCACATTAAGCGGCGTTTACTGTATGCACCAATCGAAACGAAGTTAAGGTTTTTTCCCCCAATCAGAACGATCCGATACACAAACGATTGTGAACCACTCCACCAGCGGACTCACTCCTTAATCCTCACTACTCCGCCCATTAACCACAGGTGGTTATCTTTGAAAGTGGTCATAGGCGTCACCTATCTAGTTATCGAGGGGGCGGGACGACCTTCATAACTTCGTTCTATAAAGTCGAGTCCCGACTTACGCTGGATGCGTTCCAAGACCCGTCGCGTAAGTTGAAATTTCGCGTTGTGGAAAAGGGCATGAGTAAAAATTTTTATAAACATACCCATACGATTAAAGACACTTGTAAACACCACCTCAAACTGTTAAAAACCACTTCTTAACTATACATTGCTGTTTATTTAATAAAAAATTGAATTTTTTATTTATTTTATTTAAAAAATATACCGTTTTATTTAACATAAAAGAACTGCTATGATGCACAAAATCAATGATCAATTGGGAAAAAAGACGAAAATTAACCACTACGGTAACTACATTATGTAGTAAGAAAAACAACTGTACTCTAGTTGTACCAAAGAACATATACTGTACAGTAGATCCAGTAATGATATTTGTAACTTAAAAAAATACAGATGGTGATGATTTATGCTGCGTGATCAAATCGTTATTCTTATATAATTTTAAATACACAATACAGTTGCTTCACTAGTTCTTTTATAACGTTTCCATCTATAGCAACACTTCTCTTCCTGATTTCTTAAATTCACAATGCAAGAGCAGCTTCCATTTTCGCAATTTGCATTTTGCTAAGAAACTACTCGATGAACTTTTACGGATTTCCTTTTCTTGCTTTTTAATTGTTGATATGGAAAATTTACTCATACCTAATTGTCGTGCTACCTTTTACGCATTTTATAGTTGTTCAAGCACATAATCTTTCGCTTTTCTTTAATTGTCAGAAACTTTCTCTTTTTCTTTACATCTTCACAAACTTTAAATGACACAGTGCTCTTAGGTGTCTTTATATTTCATCAACTTTCCCATATAGAATGAAAACAATAAATGGAAAAAGAGTAGTTATTTGTATAAGCGATGTTCAAACTAGTCTGGTGTGGGAACTTCCGCTCTCAGTGATGCCAAAGGAATGAAGATCCCTTCACGAAAAAACCGCGATTCCCTTCGGAAAATTTTCGTGTTGTGGGTGAAGAATTCGCGTTAGGAATAAAATTCTTTTCAGGGGAAAAAAATCGCGTTATAGTCATTTCGCGCAAGTCGGATCGCGTTGTAGCGGGAGTCGACTGTAGTACAAACTAGTATGGAATATACCAGAGCAAGTTAGTATTTTGGTATTCTCACGGCCGTCGCGATGTCAAAAACCGATGGGGAAAGGGGGCGGGTACACCAGTTTGGTGGCTCTTATTTAATTCTCAAATGTATTTTTTTCCCTAGACAAAAAGAGAGCGAATCTACTTTCCGGTTTAGGAGGGGTCCTAATTACTTGAATGGTTAGCAACGAAATCATAAGAGTTGAGTTACGTGTGTGGACAAAGAAAATTAGGATCGTGAATCCAGCCATAAGGTTGATATTTGAGCTGTAATATGAGGGTCCGCCCAATTACAATCCCTCAGAGATTTCTCGAAATTACAACGCGATTGCCATCTTACGTAAAGGGGAAGAGATGGCGTTCAGGAACCCGGTAAATTTACGAAGTTGAAGTTACCAAAACGAAATGTAAGACGATTTTCGATAATAATGAGTCAGAGTGAGGGGAAGAGGATTCAAAGGCTCTCTCAAAGTACTTGTCCAAATTGTACTCTTAAAGAGGAAATTTTAACTGATCATTAATGATATTAATGGATACGTGGGGTGCACTAGCGCAGCCAGAAAAACCTTCTGGAGGGAGTTTTTGATGAAAAATACAGTCTGGAGGGGCTTTTTTTGATTAAAAACCACTTTTAGGGTTTTTGTTTTTGATGAAAAATATTTTTTTAGGTTTTTTTGATCAAATATACCTTCTGGAGGGAGTTTTTGATGAAAAATACAGTCTGGAGGGGCTTTTTTGATTAAAAACCACTTGTAGGGGTTTTTTTTTTTTGATGAAAAATATTTTTTTAGGTGTTTTTGATCAAATATACCTTCTGGAGGTCGTTTTTGATGAAAAATACAGTCTGGAGGGGCTTTTTTGATTAAAAACCACTTGTAGGGTTTTTTTTTGATGAAAAATATTTTTTTTAGGTTTTTTTTGATCAAATGTACCTTCTGGAGGGAGTTTTTGATGAAAAATACAGTCTGGAGGAGCTTTTTTGATTAAAAAACCACTTGTAGGGGTTTTTTTGATGAAAAATATTTTTTAAGTTTTTTTTGATCAAATATACCTTCTGGAGGATTTTTTTTTTGTTCAAAAAAAACCTTCTGGAGGGAGTTTTTGATGAAAAATACAGTCTGGAGGGGCTTTTTTGATTAAAAACCACTTGTAGGGGTTTTTTTTTTATGAAAAATATTTTTTAGGTTTTTTTTGATCAAATATACCTTCTGGAGGGTTTTTTTTTGTTAAAAAAAAAAAAACCTTCTGAAGAGATTTTTTTTGATCAAAACAGCCATTTCATATGCATAGACTACTGTATTAGAATTTGAATTTATGTTAAAACCAATGGCTCTGGGTGGGGGGGTTTCACCCCTCCCCCTTTGCTGCGCCACTGGTGGGGTACTTTCCGAGAAATTTTACAAAATGGAAGTCTCAGACACGCAATCGCTCGCCATCTTTGACGAAGACTGGCGAGATTCTATCTCATTCTAGTCGGGAACTAGGAGCCCAGCACGGAACTAGAGAAGTATAAGTTTTATGGGGGAGCAGCGCAGAGGCTCCGCGATGAAACTGACAAGAATCCGCTTTGGCTCTCGGAGACCCTAGGAGGGACGGTGAGATTCAGAGACTCTTCTCCGAAAATTTGTGGAACTATTCGCCGAAAATTAGTAGATATTTGATGTAGAACTCCTAAAATATAATTTCAGACAATCTTCGGTTTTTTCGAAATTGAAGCTTTAAAAACGCAATTTTAGGCTTCTTTTTTGATCTAATAAGAAAGGGTTGGATTCTGGGACCCCCCTCTATCCGCACGTTCGTAACTTTTTTGGTTTATTTTGAGGAAAAGCATTTTGTTAAATCCTCCCTAGTTTTCTTTTCTGAAAGCATTTGAGAGTGTAGTTTCTGATGCTGAAATTTTCAAACTCTACCCTATTATTTTTATTTGTTGGAAATATAAAATTCTTCAGCTGCAGTAAAAAACCTGAAGCATTTTGGTCGGACTCGGTAATTTAGCTTAATTAATTAGGCTTTAATTAACCTTTGCTTTGGTCATATGGTGAATTTACGGGGATGTCAGGGGGTGCGCCGTATCTCTAACACTTTTAGCTGGATTTCTAAAAAAAAAATATATATATATTCTATCTGGAACCATACTGCCGTCGGCAGGTACACGGCAGTATCTACAAAAATGAGTTTTTGAGATATGTGAAGAAATGTGTTTTTGATTTCCCCAGAAACATCAATAAAATATTGAAATTTGACTATAGGCGATTTTATATGGTTGTATTCAAATATTTTTTGGGAAATCGGTTTCATTTTGGTTTTGCAATCGAAATTTTGGTTAAGGGAGATACGGCTGTTTACCTGCCTTTCGCACCAGTAGTTGTCATGCACTTCTGACTGGTAGTTAGCAGTAACTGCACCGTATACTATTAGATGGCCAATAATTACAGATTCGACATAATATGAAATATATTACAAAGTATATTAGTGCGAAGTGAAAAATATATTTTAATTAAAACATAACTAAATACCTTGTGTACACTCGATATAAATTTAATGTTAACAATTATAATATTTTACTTAAAAATTAAAATAAAATTCTATTTTTTCTGCGAAAAATATAAGTAAATGACATTGATATGTAATATTGGTTATAAATTGAATAGTAAATATTTTAAAATTAAAATGCGTACTGGACGTAATGACCGTCATCATTTTGGTATAAATTTAATGCAAAACATTTACGTCCCTACTAAGATACCAGAAATACTTGCTTATTCAAACAAATATAAAACTCCTTTCTGGAGTTTATATCAAAAACTCTTATGTAGCCTGATCATTGACTTGGCTTCGAACTCGCAACCGAAGGGCCACCTTACATAGCGAGTGTTCGGCAAAATGATAGCAGTTGCCTACACAACTGTGCGAAAAAAACAGTTCAATGAAGTTTAAATTATTAAAATTTTAACCTGTCTGTTATAAAATTCACCTTCCCCCAATAGAGGGACGATAACTACTCTTTGAATTCCCGAGCATCAAACGACCCTCTGTGCCAAATTTAGAAGAAATTCCTACAAAAACGGTTTTTGTAAGGAGAACCCCCCTGAGAGGTTGCCCCCCCCCCCACCATAGAGGAACTAAAACCATTGTGTGTAAATTCCCGAGCATCAAAGGACCTCTGTGACAAATTTGGAAAAAATCCGACGAAAACTTGGTTTTTATAAGGGGAACCCCCCATGAGGGTTGCTCCCCCCCCCCTCCATCGCGTTACGAAAACTGCCCAATAAGTATTCTTGATCATCAAAGAATGAACCTCTGTGCCAAATTTGGAAAAGATCCGACAAAACTAGATTTTTTTTTACAAGAAAACCCCCTTTATGGGGGTTTAGTTAGATACCATGGGGAGTTTATGGGGCCGGACTAACATGTGGGATTCCGGTTTTTTTTTTTTTTTTTTGAGCAATCACGATTGCTTATTGCTTTCATTTGACTGTTTTGATGTCCTATGATTTTATTTTCCCACCAGCACCCTCTGCAGCACCACCGTCGACCGGCTCCTCACGATGCTGCTCCTATAGCAAAAGCCGTCTCCAGGTTGCATCCATTTCCTACACACACGCGCATACATACACAACTACACACACACACACACACACCATACACACACATACACCTACACACACATATACAAACGCATACATGCACAAACACGTACATACACAAACACATAACCTGCACAAACACATACAAACACACACACATACATACAGACACCTACACATACACACAACTACCCTCACATTCATGCCTGCACACAGACACAAACACATATGTCTGCACACACATACACCCCCCCCCCCCTCCAGACACGCATATTCATACACACAACTACCCACGCATTTATGCCTGCACACAGACACAAACACACATGCCTACACACACACCCCTACACACAAACACACATACCCTCCCACACACAAACACACTCCTACATACACACACTCGTGATTGCAAAATGCATAATTTGAATTCAAGATGTCAAAATTCAATTTTTTTTTTTTGCTTGGATAAAGAAAAAAGCTTGGATGTAAGCAAACTGGTGGAGCACACTGATCTATCGGTTAAGAGGTTTTTATTCTTAACCGGTGTAATGATGTAGGGTGTACTGTACACCGGTGTTTTTTTGCGATGTATCGATGCATCGCCCAGCCCTAACTCCCAGACATCAATTCACTTGTTCTTTAACTTGAATCTGCAATAATTAGTTTTACATCTTAAACAAATTGTCTGCTTGTATTTTTATATCAATAAAAATTCGTTTAACATCATTTATGTGCCTCTTTTTCCAACAAATACTTGCCTTTTGCATTAGACGGGGGGGGGGGATGCAGGCCCGTTATTTCGATTTTTTTTCCAAATTTTTGTGGAAGAAGGTGTATACTCTTCAAAAATTTTATAGAAGAACAACTAAAACCACGGCCTTTCGTACGTAAAGACATAAATGTTCAAAAATCAAGGGGAGGGGGGGGGGGAGGTAGGTCAACCCCCAAGAATGACACCCGTAAATGACGGGCCTGTGAGCTTGACTATTCGTATCAAAGTGAGAAATTATGGCGGTAAGACTCTGAAGTAAAGATTTGGCTAAATCTAATAAAATACAATCGAACCTCGTTAAAACGAAACTTTAATGGATCACTAAAATCGATTATCCGTAACAGAATTCGTCTTATCCGAAAAACAATAAACAATGGGACAGGGATTACAGAAAGTCCGTTTAAAAGTAATTCCTTTTAAGCGTGTTCGAATTAACAAGGTTCGTCTGTATTCTCGAAAAAAAAAAAGAAAGAAAACGAATCAGCTCAAAATAAAAGAAAGGAAATAAATAAACTCAAAAAATTACGAAATTAGCATGCTCAAATATGACGAAAATTAATTTGACGAAACTAATGCCCTCAAAACTACGAAAATGATTGTCGATTTGACGAAACTAGAACGAAGAAATATTTCGCTACATTTGACGAAATTCGCATCTTCAAAGCAGAGACGAAAGCAGTTTCCTCAATTCAACGAAATGTTCGCTCGGAGCATATACCTGGAAGCGATTTCGTCAAAAAACGAAGAAAATTTCGTCGAATTTCAAAGTTCATTTCTGAGAGTGTACATTGATATTCTCGGTGTGTCTTGTAAGAATAATGTTTTAAAAGTTACATCGATCCAAATTAATTTTAAAAAAAATGACTCAAACTATGACAAGATACGGTAGAATTCAATTTTGATTACGACACATATAGATGAGTTTATTTTACAAAGTTTATACGCATAAGAGTTTATCATACACATAAACAATATTTGATTAATTTAAGAAAGATATACTCAGCACACACAGACATCAAAGATGGTAACGACTGTTTCAAAGGTCACATTTTGTGATTCGAGGAATAAAACAAAATTATTGATGAAAGTTACAATTTACAGAATTTCTAACGCATTTTACTTGTTATGACCTTTTTTGCCAGAACAAAATTTTTCCGTAATATTGCACGTGGGTGAGAAAGTTCAAGAAATATGAAGTTACAAGTTTTAATAAAAAAGAAAATACTTCGCACTTACCATACAGCTTTTGAGTATCCGCATTTGACAACAAAACCTTTTAACTCATCAAATGAAGATGGCGACATTCGCATATCGGTACTCGCGACAAGCCGAACATGGAAGCATAGAAGATTCTCTATAAACAAATATCACGTGACATAATCGGACCAATGAAAATGTTTTTGTGTCACTTTTAAAGAATTTTTTTATTTTTTGCCTTTCAAAGGAGTGTTTCTGTGTTTCACGAAATAAAGAGAATTTTTAGTCTCCTTTTTTTTCAAAAACGTCTCTTTTCGATAAAGCCAGCACTCAGAAAGAATGAATGCACCCACGATAGGTTTTAATCTTTTTAAGAGTAATTTTCTGATTTTTACTTCCTTTTACAAGCGAGCTGATGTGTGCATCACATGACTTCCTTTTACTCCAATTTAATGTCATTTCCCCGTTACTGGCAATTTTAATGTGATTCAATAGTTTACTCTCTAATATCACCAACAGTGGCCAAATTAAAATCAGATTTTAAAAAAATCGCCAAATTTTGTCGCCAAGAGGGCGACAAAACTTGGCGACCAAAAGACTGGCGATATATTGTCAAGTGCCTGACAAATTATATCACCACTTGAGTTAACATCGAAATTAACAACGATTTCCCCCCCAAAAGGGGCAAAAGACCCCCTTTGGAACATCCGAATGCAACCAAAAAAGAGGGTGCACAACTACACTGCACTAGGAGTCAACGTACGAAATTTCAACTTTCTAGGACATACCGTTTTTGATTTATGCGAGATACATACATACACACATACGCACATACGGACGTCACGAGAAAATTCGCTGTAATTAACTCGGGGAATCATCATTATGGATATTTCGCGTGTCTATACGTTCTTAGGCACTTATCCACGTGTGGTCGAGTCGAAAAAGAAACTCAACATTCATTCGAGGGTGAGAAAAATGGAAATTAAGGTCGATTTTTAAGTGAAATTTTTTTCGCGAATACAATACTTCCTTTTTTGTAAAAGGAAGTCAAAAGGGAAGTATTGTATTCGCGAAAAAATTTTCACTCAAAAATCGGCCTTAATTTCCATTTTGCTCGCCCCCGAATGAATATTGAGTTTTTCTTTTCAATCCGACCACACGTGGATACATGGCTAAGAACGTATAAACACCTGAAGAATCCATTTTGACGATCCCCGAGTAAATTACTACGACTTTTCTCGTGACGTCTGTATGTACGTGCGTATGTGTGTATGTGTGTATGTATCTCGCATAACTCAAGAATGGTATGTCCTAGAAAGTTGAGATTTGGCACATAGACTCCAAGTGGGGTCTAGTTGTGCACCTTCTCTTTTGGTTGCATTCGGATGGTCCAAAGGGGGTCTTTTACACCTTTTTGGGGTAAAATCATTGTAAATTTCATTGTAAACTCGAGCGGTGCTATAATTTGGCAAACACTTGGCAATATATCGCCAAGCTTTTGGTCGCCAAGTTTTTTTGCCAACTTCGCGACGAATTTGGCGGTTTTTTTTTTTTTTTTTTTGAGCAATCACGATTGCTTATTGTTCTCACTTGACTGTTTTTCGCGTTACGCTGATTTTATTTTCCCACCGCCTCCCTCTGCCAGCACCGCCGTCGATCCTCACGATTCTGCTCCTATAGCGAAAAACAGTCTTCAGGTTGCATCCATATCCTACACACACACACGCATGCATACACACACATACACACATACCCACACACACACACATATACACACACTCATGCCTGCACACAGACACAAACACACGCCTACACACACATACACGCCTGCGCACAGACACAAACACACACGCCTACATACACGCATACCCACACACACACACACATGCCTGCACACACACAAAAAAACACGTGATTGCGAAAAATCTAATTTGAATTCAAGATGTCAAAATTCATTTTTTTTGAGCAATCACGATTGCTTATTGTTCTCATTTGACTGTTTTGAATTCCTATCATTATATTTTCCCGCCAGCACCCTCTGCCGAGCACCACCGTCGCGTCAACCGGCCTCAGGATGCTGCTCTTCTTGCGAAAACCGTCTCCAGGTTGCGTCCATATTCTACACACACATATACACACTCATGCCTGCGCACAAGACACAAATACACACTCCTACACACATACACACACTCATGCCTGCACACAGACACAAACACATATGCCTACATACACACACACACATGAACGTCTACACACACAGCACTGCATACACAACACGCACACCACATGCATACATACACACGCACCCACACACATGCGCCTACACAAACACACACGCTCGTGATTGCGAAAAACATAATTTGAATTCAAGATGCCAAACATTCAAATTATTTTTTTTTAAATCTGGTTTCAATTTGGCCATATTTAGAGAGTTAACCATTGAATCACATTAAAACTGTCAATATTGGGAAAAATTATCTGCATAAAACGTTTTCTTTGCTTCGGTTCGCAACGGACTTGGAATGAAAGTATTTAAAGTGTTTTTTTGCTCACTCCGAGGCTTTAAATTGGAGTAAAAGGAAGTCATGTGATGCACACATCAGCTCGTTTGAATGAAGGGCGTAGACTACCAAATCAGAAACAGTTAGTCACGAATAAAATTTCTAACATATTTCTGCAGGAGAAGTATAACGGATAGCTTCTATTTCTGATTTTCTGAAGAATAAATACCCACACTGTTAAAAATTTTCCAGAAAATTTACGGTAATTGTTACTGGCATCCATGTTGCCAGTAACTATTACCGTAAAAATCAAATGTTACTGTAAAATTTTACGGTTCCCTCGCTAGGCCACAGCAACCAATTGTCGCTGGGATCGCTTATTTCTTCGGTATAAATTACCGTAAAAATCAGCGATGCGTTAGTCCGCCATTTTACAGTAACAATTACCAGAAAATCTTCCTGAATTTTTAACAGTGTACTAAATAAAATTACTAATAAATAGTAATAGTGTCCTTCTTTCACTACACTTGAAGTTTCTCACTCTTCTTCGACTTCGCAACGTCGAGAGGATCAAAATTAGTACAGTAAAATTAGGCCAAAAAATGGCCAAACCCAAACATCCAAAAAAAAAAGGTGAAACCTATTGCAAATTACCTCTTACCCTTCCAGCAAGAAGGGGTAAAAAGTCCCAGCACTTTGCGCGTCGGGTTTTGGGGGGAAGGGGGGGGGGGACGAAATAATCCTCTATTTAAATAAAAATAATTTCTATTACTTAAAAAAATTTTTCAAACCTTGCAGAAAACCACTCTATAATGGTAAAATAATAAACTCTCACAGAAAAAAAATTCTAATTAACAGGGGTGCACAGGCGAGGGGGGGAATGGGGGGGTCATGGAGCAGCTTTGCGTCATTGAAATTTTTAAGGCAGTTTTTTCAAGGGGTATTTCTTTCTTTTTTGAGGGCTTTTATTCTGGATGGATACTCCGTCACACTTGAGGGGTGCACCATCGCTTTTTTTGGGGGGGGGGGACCCTGAATTTACATTCTAAAATGAACTGTTGCAGTGAAGTTCACGGAAAAATTTCCCTGATTCAAACTTTTCCGAAGTACAAAATGCCACACAATGATATGGTAATGTCAGAATGATAATTCTAAAAGATCTAAGCGAGCTCAGTAACCAAATTATCTGTGATTGGAGTTATTAAACTGTTTAGAGCGCTGAAAAACAAAATTCCTGTGCAGCTTAAAAAAAGTCCAAATTGACCAAAGTTTCCCTACTTCTTGATTAACTTACTTCAACTTTTCTACAATCTTTTGCCATCACCGTAAGGGGGACAAACCAAAATTGCCAATAGTAAGACGGGCAATGTTGCAATTCTGCACCCTCTATGTCGGTGGGGGTTCTCATTGGCAAACACCGAGCTACCTCTCTTTTACGCAGCTGGTTATATGAATTATGCTAAATATGCAGACATATACTTGAAACAATATCTCAAACTTTTGAGTACATTATGCGATAAAAAAAATTTTGATCACATCAAACATCAGCTAAAACATCAGCTATCCAACGATCTAACGCAGTGACAAATTCAGGTGGTCTAGAACCTGTAGTGATTCAACGATAGAACAAGTCTTCATGAGAGCAATGAACAATACAACAATAGAATGCTAAATATTTACACCTTTTTGTCTCTCATTTTGGAAATCACAATCCGTCCCTAAAGCTCCCAGAAGTTTCTTCCCTCTCAAGTTGGTAGTGGTATTGCTCGTTGATGATAAGATGAGTTACAATGAGACCTTTAACGTTCGGGTAGTAACATCAAAGGATAGTGAAGGCAAACAATTTGGTGGCATGTCTTTGCAAAGGAGGTAAACAATTATGTCTTAAGCTTCTGTTGCGAGAATAGTTACTATCTGTAAAGACGTGTAAGCCCAAACCATATTTTACACCGAATGGTATGAACAGTAAAGACGGAATAACAAATTGTTAAAAACTTCTGGTACGAGTTATGCGCTGATCCTCCATCAGTATTCGATGAATCTGGTTTCAGAAGGAAAGAAATCTTTTATCGTTAAAGTGCTATTATCTGAAGCAAAAGGTTCGTCTACCATCACAGAACGAACAGCTGGTGTCATGTATGAGACAGCGAGAAGTAAAGGGATGTAAGTGGACATTTCAAGTTTTGAATAAAACGCGTTTAAAGATCCTAGCTGGCTTTCATTGATTTTCTTTTCTAAATCATGCTGTATAGAAGCAACTACCAGGTCTACTAATACCATTTCTTGCCCCAAGATAGAGGAGAGGTTCACCAACCATTTGTACCGGTTATCTCCAAATTTTTAATTTTGCCACTTACATCCCTTTGCTTCTCACTGCCTCATATGTAATAGAAGGAAGATACCTGCTTGATCATATTTTTGGTAATGATATGTAAGCTTCAAGGAAATATGCCAGCAATGCAGTGTATAGGTCACTTGTAAGTATGGGAAAGCTAGTGTCATTTTTGATGGGTGCAAAGAAAGCACCACAGAAATATAATCTGCGTCCTGTTACAACAGCCAAGCCTTTTGCTCTAGAAGACTTTCTGCGTCTCAAATCTTGTGCTTGCTCTGAGGGGTTCATTGGATATAGTGAATGTTTGAAAAGTCTGAAAGTGGACTGAAGTGCTCAATTATATGCTCAAACTGTGTTAGACATAGCTGCAACAATAACGATTTTGCTGAGGATCTAGATTCCAAAAAACATCTTGATAACGAAGACTTTTTGTGACAAGATTAGGAGAAATCATTTGAAAGCAAAAAACAGGTCAGCGAAATTCTTCTGGTCATTTAATCAAATGTGCACCATCAGAGAGGGTGGGGGGGGGGAGGATAATATTTTAGTATATAATTTTGTTTTGGGAGATGAGCTATGTTCTTATGGGGTGGACAGTCCTGATTTAATGCATTTTAGATTTGCATGGAATAATACTTCTACTTGAAATAAAAGGCGGGGGAGGGGGGGGGGGGTAAGGATTTATTTTATTTGACGGAGGGGGGGGTGCTGTAGCTTTGAGAGGAGGTGCACCATCGATCTTGGAGGATGGACACACTCGATTTCTAACTTTAACTTAGTATAAAATAATGTTTCCATATGAAATGTATGGAGGGGGGTTCGGGGGTTCTGCTTCGTTTTACGGGGATAGGGGGGCTCTATAGCATTGGTGGGTTATTTCATCCTTCTTGGGGGTCAAATACCTTTAATTTCATGCTTTTAAATTTAGTATAACATAATATTCTCCCTTTAAATTTACTCTAAAAATTCTGGAAAAATACCCGAAACAGCAATTTTTAGATGCCCCCCATTCAAAAACCCGACGCACAATGGGGTGGGACTTTTTACCTGTTCTTATTGGGAGGGTAATAAACAATTTGCACCAGGTTTAGCTTTTTTTTTTTTTGGATGTTTGGGTCCGACCCCTATTTTTACTGTACTAAATACGACAACTGAAATCTCGCCCTCCTCCAAAAGTAAAATGTTTCCTCCATAAATCTCTGTTTTCCAAGTTCTGCTCATCGACGGATTTCGGCAGATCAAACGCAATCTTTCCTCGTTCTTTTTGCCTCACTTTCTCGAATACGGGAAAAAAACCCAATAAATCTGTCAGAGTATCACTAGGAATGTCTTGTAAAATGAGCTTTTTTTCTTTTTAAAGCACATATGGGCAGTTAGTTTACTGGATGTTTCAGTTTTAGCAAAATTTACCCACGGTTTACAGATGGTAAACCCTGCACCGTGCTGCACCCTCTGGAGAACTATAAACATTCTAGCTGACCTTTTAACCCCAGACCCCACTCAGATACGATTTCAGTTTTTTTAGAATAGTACCTCATACAAGCTTACTAGCCGAAAAAAAAAAAAAAAAAGTTCGAATGCTACGAAAACCTTGCTCTTCAGACTGAAGCATCTGGTACCTCAGTGGGGAACAGATATTTGCCCATCATTGAAATTTTTCCGCCCTTTTTTACTTCCTTTTACAAAAAAGGAAGTATTGTATTCACGAAAAAAATTTCACGCAAAAATTGGCCTTCATTTCTATTTTGCTCACCCCCGAATGAACGTTGAGTTTATTTTTCAACCCGACCACGCGTGGATATATGCCTAGGAACGTACAGACACCCGAACTATCCATTTTGACGATCAACGAGTTAATTACAACGGGTTATCTCGTGAGGTCTGTATGTACGTATGTATGTGTGTATGTATATCGCATAACTCAAGAACGGAGTGTCCTAGAAAGTTGAAATTTGATACGTACACCCCTAGTGGGGTCTAGTTGTGCACCTTTTTTTTTGTCTGCATTCGGATGCTCCAAAGGGGTCTTTTGCTCCTTTTTGGGAGGAAATCATTGTTAATTTCGGTGTGAACTCAAGTGGTGTTATCATTTGGCGGACACTTGGCGATATATCGCCAGTCTTTTGGTCGCCAATTTTTGTCGCCAACTTGACGACAAATTTGGCGATTTTTTTTTTTCATTTGGTTTCTATTTGGCCACTGTTGTTGATATTTAGAGAGTAAACTATTGAATCACATTAAAATTGCCAATAATGAGAAAATGACATTGAATTGGAGTAAAAGGAAGTCATGTGATGCTCACATCAGCTCGTTTCTCGTCATTTTTGTCACTGTCTCAAGTTCTTGGGATTCCTTACGCTTCTGCACCATTTTTTTTTCATCATAATTTTCAAGTTGAATAATCAACCATTCATTTTTTTCCAGGAAAAATTAGCCTCTTTCAAAGTTTTCTAATTCAAAAATATGTGTCTCACTGTTCCTCCTTACTGAGGAAATTTCACTGTTCCTGCTTACAGTGAGCCCCAGGTCCTTCACAGTGAGCCAGTGAACCATTTGAACGAAATTGATATTTTTTTATTTTTAATAATAAAAAATGCAATTGAATTTTCGCGTCTCACACAAACATTTAAGTAATAACTGAACACAAAGATGTATTGCATATACTAACATTGAATGTAAAAAATAAGTGTGAAATCTAAAAACAAATTACAAAATCAGAAGTTTAAAAAACATTAAATCGCCGTTTAAAAATTATAAAAAAAAGCGAAAACATCCGTGGATAATCCGACCGCCAATAATCTGTTTACAGTATTTTCCCGTTTTTTTTTTGTTTTTTTTTTTTTTTGACACTTACTGATATATATGTGTGTAAGAAACTGCCTAAACGCATCTCAGTTTTTTTCTTTTTCTCTTTCCTTTTTTTTTTTTTTTTTTTTGAGCAATCACGATTGCTTATTGCTTTCACTTGACTGTTTTTGGCGTCCTATCATTTTATTTTCCTACCTCCACCCTCCGCACCATCACCGTCGACCGGCTCCTCACGATGCTGCTCCCATAGCGAAAGCCGTCTCCAGGTTGCATCCATGTCCTATACACACGCGCATACATACACAACTACACACACAAACACACAAACACCTACATACACATACACACACACAAACTCATACAGACACCTATACATAAACACACACAAAAACATACACACAACTACCCACACATTCATGCCTGCACACAGACACAAACACATATGCCTACACACATATACACATACCCCCCCCCACACACACATTCATACACACAACTACCCATACACTTATGCCAGCACACAGACACAAATACACATGCCTACACACACATTCACATACCCCTACACACAAACACACATACCCCCACACACAAACATACACACCTACATTCACACACTCGTGATTGCGAAAAATATAATTTGAATTCAAGATATAAAAAAAAAATTAATTTGAATGTTGATATTTTGTTTTTCGAAACGATCTCTCAGAAAGCGCATGTTGAACAACTAAAAAATTTTAAAGGTTAAATGATATTCTGAATACACACATACGCGGCTCCACATGAGGATTAAAATAGCCTAAAAATGCGATTTTGGGGCTTGCATTTCGAGTCATTTGCCTCAAACCCCTATTCGGGCCCAAATTTTTTTACGTCCTCCTTTCCGGAAACGACCCCCCTCTCAGATCAGGTGATTGATTTGCCTTTGATTCTGAAAAATATCTATGTTGTGTACTTTTGCAAAACTTAGTCTATACTATAGTCTAGTGCGAGTCATTTCATTTTCTATTTCTAGCGTTCTGCAGTTAAAATATAAACGCTTATTAATCTTTAAACTAGGTTTCTTTCAGTATTTCTGATTTATTTTCATCTACGTAGCATAAGGCTCTGTTATGATTCAAATACGTAACAAACGTTTAGCTGCTTTGTACTTGTAAATCCTTCTGTGCCATGTAAAATAGGAACATCTAACAAACGATAAGAAAAATTGTTATTTTAAAATAACGGAGAAGTATAGCGAAAAAGCTTGAAATACCTATTTTTATGAAATTGAAAACCTCTACAATCCGTAGTGCCAGGGCGGTCATTCCAAGCTCGTCAGCTTGCGAGATCAAGATTCTCGCTCACGTGATCGGTTGTGACGTAGAAATGTCGCAAAGTAGAATTCTAATCTACTCGAGCCTAGCAGTAAGCTAAGTTCGAGTAGATTAAAATGCTACTTTGCGACATTTCTACGTCACAACCGATCACGTGAGCGAAAATCTCGATCTCGCAAGCTGACGAGCTTGGAATGACCGCCCTGAGCCAGACGCTCAAGGTACAAAAACACACAAAATGTTTGTTAGATGTTATTCACCACCCTGCACATTTTCATCTTACATTTTGACAACAAAAGAATAAGTTACGCTTTTTGCTGAAAATTGTAGAAAAAAGTCTAATATGCAACAATATTTGATACATGAAATACACCGCCAGCTCAGTCATTTCCAGCCGAGGACTGCAGTTTCGTGCTTATTAGCACTCATCAGCCCGGCATAGGAAAGTGACTGAGCTGGAGAGTGACTGAGCTCTCCAGCTCAGTCACTTTCCTATGCCGGGCTGATGAATGCTAATAAGCACGAAACTGCAGTCCTCGGCTGGAAATGACTAAGCTGGCGGTGTATTTCATGTATTTCTGCTTTAGCCCTGGCTAATGGGCGGTAATTTACTAAATATTTGATAGTTTCTATCAAGTATTTTACGCGAGAACTTATCTGACGCAAATTTCCATGAAAGTTGTAATTTTGAAATTTTACCCTCTGTGCAATGACGTCCTTGAATTTGGATTTAAACATTTCCACTCATTTGATTCTGATTTTCAAAACGGCTTTTGCACCTCCCTTGAGTACACCATTGAAAAGCTGTTCTTCTCTGTTATTGTTTCTCCCACGCAGCACCTAACATGAATTCTAATTATGACTTGTCATCTCGTCGTCATCGAAAAAGGAAAGTAGTTCAACTTAAAATAACAGAACGGTCTTACTGGCAAAATCATGAGGCAAACGAGCTGATGAATCACATGACTTCCTTTTACTCCAACTTAATGTCATTTCCCCATTATTGGCAATTTTAATGTGATTCAATTGTTTACTCTCTAAATATCCCCAACAGCGGCCGAATTGAAACCATAGTTAAAATTAAAAAAAAAAATCTTCAAATTTGTCGCCAATTTGGCAACAAAACTTGGTGACCAAAAGACTGGCGATATATCGCCAAGTGTCCGAAAAATTATGACACCACTTGCGTTTACATTGAAATTAACAATGATTTCGCCCCAAAAAGGGGAAAAAGACCCCCTTGGGAACATCCGAATGCAACCAAAACGAAAGGTGCACAACTAGGTCCCACTAGGAATCTACGTACCAAATTTCAACTTTCTAGGACATACTGTTTTTGAGTTATGCCAGATACATACACACATAATCACATACACACGCACATACGGACGTCATGAGAAAATTCGTTGTAATTAACTCGGTGGTCGTCAAAATGGATATTTCGGGTGTCTCTAGGTTCCTAGGCCTATATCCACGAGTGATCGGATCGAAAAAAAAAACTCAACATTCATTCGGGGGGTGAGAAAAATAGAAGTTAAGGCCGATTTTTGAGTGAAATTTTTTTCGCGAATACAATACTTCCTTTTTTGTAAAAGGAAGTAAAAATGATGTTGTACATATAATAAAACAAAAATGTATTCAGATCCATTCGAACTCCTTTTCTATCTCTCCTCTGAGAACATAACGAAACGCTTCCCTTCACATTCGAACTTAGAAACTGGAATGCAGCTGATAAACCTGCAACAATAAATCAACACTCAGACGTAACAGATGGGGAAACTTCCGTAAAATCACGGACTCCTTTCCACTGAACTAACATTTTGAGGGGAAGGATAGTTTCGGGGTCTTCTTCCCTGCCAAGAAGTCTGGAGTAAGGCCCCTATAGTGGAGGAGCCGACGCATCCGCCATTTTGGAGCAAACTTGATCCAGTGCTTCGCAGCGATAGCATTGCTGCTGATGTTTATATTTCTTTAGTGTGTTAAATTGAGTCAAAAGGGTGGTTGTTCGGCTGTTAATTGTGCAAACAGCTCCAAAAAAGGATTTCAGCTCTTCAGATTTCCAGCAAATGCAGAAAGAAACGAGCCGATGTGTGCATCACATGACTTCCTTTTACTCCAATTTAATGTCATTTTTCCATTATTGGCAATTTTAATGTGATTCAATTGTTTACTCTCTAAATATCACCAACAGTGGCCAAATTGAAACCAAATTAAAAAAAAAAAAAATAGAAAAAGAATCTCCAAATTTGTCGCCAAGTTGGCGACAAAACATGGCGACCAAAAGAATGGTGATACATCGTCAAGTGTCGCACAAATTATAACACAACTTGAGTTTACATCAAAATTAACAATGATTTCCCCCCCAAAAAGGGCAAAAGACCACCTTAGGAAGATCCGAATGCAACCAAAATTGAAGGTGCACAACTAGACCCCACTAGGAGTCCACGTACCAAATTTCAATTTTCTAGGACATCCCGTTTTTGAGTTATGCGAGATACATACACACATACGCACATACATACGTACATACGGACGTCACGAGAAAATTCGTTGTAATTAACTCGGGGGTCGTCAAAATGGATATTTCTGGTGTCTGTACGTTCCTAGGCATATATCCACGTGTGGTCGGGTCGAAAGAAACAGTCAACATTCATTGGGGGGTGAGAAAAATGGAAATTAAGGCCAATTTTTGAGTGAAATTTTTTTCGCGAATACAATACTTCCTTTTTTGTAAAAGGAAGTAAAAAGAAATGGAAAAATAATCGCCCGCGAAGTGACTGGCAGCCTCTGGAAACGACGCCAACTGTTTCCAAAATTTCGCCAATGTTCACCTTCGCTCTCTGACTCTCTGGTTCCCTGTTTGGCGAATGATTGCCAATAAAGGTAGCTTTCCCTGTTGTACGCTTGCTCCAAAATGGCGGATGCGTCGGCCTCTCCAGTTATAGGGGTTCTAGTCTGGAGCAATGAATCTATCGACACAGAACGGAGGAACTCTTCTTAGGAGTTTCTTTCTGAGATGGCTGATGACAGAACCGGGATTTGGGTGGTCTTATTTATTGCTCTGCTTATTCCAATGCATTCCAATACTCCTTTGTCGGTTCGCATCAGATCTTAAAACTTTGAAAATGGTTTGTGTCTGTCATTAACCTGATGATTGAGAAGAAACAGTGACTCAGAGGGGAGAGGTTAGGTTAAAACACCCGCCAGACGCATTGGTTTTACCATAAATGCGTATTTTAATACAGTAGTTTTAACACATGAAAGGACTTTTTGGATCAAGAAACCCCCTCCAGAAAGTATTTTTGATCTATACGATAATATGTTTTAAAAGTTACATCAATCCAAATTAAATTTTAAAAAAGCGACTCAAACTATGACAAGATACGGTAGAATTCAATTTTGATTATGACACATATGGATGAGTTTATTTTACAAAGTTTATACGCATAAAAGTTTATCATACACATAAACAATATTTGATTAATTTAAGAAAGATATACACAGCACACACAGACATCAAAGATGGTAACAACTTTGTGTCAAAGGTCACATTTTGTGATTCGAGAAACAAAACAAAATTATTGAAGAAAGTTTCATTATTTTGAAAGAAAAAGTTACTCCCTATCCCTTTGAGGGTCACCCCTCAGGTTGAGGACCAGTGCTTTAAGGGGTCTAAAGACCTTTAATCTTCAGAATTTTCGATTTTCTGGAAAAAACATATGTTATGCATAATTTTATTTTGAACAATTTGATACCTTATTTATTACCATACGCCAAAAACTTTTTGAGTTATTGTAAAAATGCGTAAACTTTCCCCGTAGAGATTTATGTTAACAGCAGCTGTTTAAGCCTCTTTTTCTCAGGTGCCGATTTCTTCGGTTTTCTCGTTTTGCGCGCATGATATTTCAGAAAGTTTGTAATATATTTCCGTAAAACTTTTCATGCATGTTTGTCTGATACATCTTAACGATCTGAACCTAAATTTTAACTAAAAAATTAAAGTTAATAATTAAAAATAAATATTTTTTACCCAAAATTTTGGAAATTTTCGATATTAAGTTACCAAATTTCAAAAAAATAAATAAATAATTTTCAAAAAATAAATAAATTTAGGTTCAGGTCATAAATATAAACCAGATTAACATACATTAAAAGTTTCACGGACATATATAAGAAACTTTCTGAGATATCATGCGCGCAAAACGAGAAAACCGAAGAAAACGGCTCTGAGAAAAAGAGGCTTAAACAGCTACTGTTAACATAAATCTCTATGGGGAAAGTTTAGGCATTTTTACAATAACTCGAAAAGTTTTTGGCGTATAGTAATAAATAAGGTATCAAATTGTTCAGAATTAAACTGTGCATAACATATATTTTTTCCAGAAAATTCGAAAATTTTGAAGTTTAAAGGTCCTTAGACCCCTAGGCAATAAGATATCTTTTTATAAAATTCATCAAATTTAGGGTTCCTGAGTAAAATATTTTACTACTTCAGATTTACCTTTTTAACGTGGAGATAAGTATACTTATTTACTTTGCTTCCAACTAATTCATTACCACTCAATTGCAGGAAGTTTATTTTGCCCGAGTTGTTTTCCCTGGCGTTCACCAGTTCACTGAAATTCGGAACTCAAATAAAATAAACTCAACATTCATTCGGGGGTGAGCAATATGGAAATGAAGGCCGATTTTTGAGTGAACATTTTTTCGTGAATACAATACTTCCTTTTTGTAAAAGGAAGTAAAAATTGATGGCTATATATAAAAAGAAAATGATGGCTATATATGGGTTTTAAATAATAAAGGTATAGGTTTTTGCGTGCGCCCGATCTGAGTCGAAGGAGAGAAACATTGCCATCTGCAAACCAGCCTTGCTCTGTAGGCCGCATTTCTACTTTTGTGAAAAAAGAAAAAAAAAAAAACTAAAAGAAAAAGAAAGAAAAAATGCTTTCTTCCTCTAGATGAGACGAAAGATGCGATACCAAGGACACAAGCAAGCTCACGAAATTATAGGTAAAAGCAGGATCGGTTTTTAATTCCATCTTACTCTTCCGAAAGGGAACTAAAAAGTCGGTTCGTGATGGGTCTCTGCGTTGAAGAACAAAAGGTATAAGAAGCGATCAGTCACGAGTGGGAGTGGATTGGGTATTTCTTCGGCACTGCATGATAATAACAGGACGTAGTGCCAAGCCGGCCTTAGAAAATGCGGAAGAATTCTGGCGGACCTTTTAGGTTTGGCGCTTTCCTTTGAACACTGATGTGAGCTCACCTCCCCCCCCCCCCCAACAGAGCATCTTGCGTCGTCAATACAAGAGTTAATTTTATGAAAATACAGTAAACTCCCGATTATCCACGGAACCGCGGTTAAGAGAAAACCGCAGATAATCCGACTCATTGGTTAAAAACGGCTCTAGTGTATACAATAACTAAACGAGCTGATGTGTGCATCACATGACTTCCTTTTACTCCAATTTAATGTCATTTTCCATTTGTTGGCAGTTTTAATGTGATTCAATAGTTTACTCTCTAAATGTCCCCAACAGTGTCAAAATTAAAACCAAATAAAAAAAAAAAATTAAAAAATCGCCAAATTTGTCATTAAGTTGGCGACAAAACTTGGCGACCAAAAGACTGGCGATATATCGTCAAGTGTCCGCCAAATTATAACACCACTTCAGTTTATATCGAAATTAACATTGATTTACTCCCAAAAAGGGGCAAAAGACACCTTTAGAAACACCCGAACGCAACCAAAAGGGGAGGTGCACAACTAGACCCCACTAGGAGTCTACGTACCAAATTTCAACTTTCTAGGACATTCCGTTCTTGAGTTATGCGACATACATACACACATACGCGCATACATACGTACATACAGACGTCACGAGAAAACTCGTTGTAATTAACTCGAGGATCGTCAAAATGGATATTTCGGATGTTTGTACGTTCCTAGGCACATATCCACGTGTGGTCGGGTTGAAAAAAAAAACTCAACATTCATTCGGGGGTGAGCAAAATGGAAATTAAGGCCGATTTTGGGTGAAAATTTTTTCGCGAATACAATACTTCCTTTTTTGTAAAAGGAAGTAAAAAGAATCCTTTTCAATTTTTTACCAGAGTTAAAAGAGCGCGCATCATATCCATTTTATGCTCTGGAAAAAAGTTTTTCCTCTCTACTGTAAAATTATCATAATGTGACTTACTTCTTAGGTCCGTTTTGCACTGAGGTACATAATTTATACTTATCTTTTAATATAAA
Organism: Uloborus diversus; assembly: GCF_026930045.1. Classification (NCBI taxonomy): domain Eukaryota; kingdom Metazoa; phylum Arthropoda; class Arachnida; order Araneae; family Uloboridae; genus Uloborus; species Uloborus diversus. The sequence goes on from NW_026558421.1 coordinate 89,877, forward strand.
TTTTCGTTTTACCACACGAATTGAAATTCATTGCTGATGACTGTATGAACTTCGTGTTTGTAAAAACAATATATTTGTTTCGGAAGGGGAAGGAGAGGGGGTGTACTACAAATTATCGATGTGACTTAATCACTACTAAACATGGGGAAAATGATCAAGTAATGAATATTCACCCTATTAACTGGGTTTCTACAATCGCCGACTCGTAATGGGGAGTAATAAATTCGCCGAATTTTTCCGAATAAAAGTCTATTCTAAACGAGCTGATGTTATTTCCCTATTATTGCAATTTTAATGTGATTCTCTCTCTAACTCTCTAAATATCACCAGCAATGGCTACATTAAAACCAGATTATAAAAAAAAAATCGCCAAATTTGTCGTCAAGTTGGCTACAAAACGTGGCGACCAAAAGACTGGCGATATATCGCCAAGTGTCCGCCAAATTATAACACCACTTGAATTTGCATCGAAATTAACAATGAATTCCCCCAAAAAAGGTGCAAAAGACCCCTTTAGAACACTGTAAAAAAATCCGTAAAATTTACGGAAAAAAACTGTCAGCCAGGACGCCAGTTTTCTTCCGTTTATTTTACAGAAATCTTCCGTATTTTTATTATTTATTCAAGCTGATTTATTATTTTATGAAGATTAAAAAATGAAACTATACTTTCATAAATCCATTTCAATATTTACTATACTACTACGAAATACATGTATACAAAGGTAAATTTCCGAATATGCCTCTGTAACAGATGACAAAAAAACATAATAATAAAATATTGATTATGATGCAATGAAATGGAAGTTGCAAACGATTTAAGACTTACTCGCTTTTTATAAATAAATATAAGATCAAAAATTCGAGCACGAGAACCAAAATCCAAACACGCGGGCGAAATTTCGAAGAAAAACAAAGTACGCGGTGAGGCGATGGTAACAGTTAACGCTTATAACCGGTTACAGATTCAAAAAAACAGAGAAATCCTGTATTTTATTATGAACAGTTTTTTTCTGTAAAAAATACGGATAATTTCTTCAAAATTTACAGTTTTTTTTACAGTGAAAAACCCGAATGCAACCAAAAACGGGTGATTTTTGGGTGAAAATTTTTTTTGCGAATACAATACTTCCTTTTTTGTAAAAATAAGTAAAAAACAGATCTGTTAATTCTGTTGCGTCTTCTAGCATATTGCTGTCAAGAAGTATGACTCCGCCCACTGAATATTATTTATTTATTTATTTATTTTTGAAATTTAATATTGTAATTTATTGCATTGTACTGATAAATGTGGGTGAAAGTTTGAAAGAGTGGAATTACCCTGTTTTTAAGCTACTGGTATTATCAAACATTATAAATTTTTGCTCAAATATTATTTAATCAAATTCTTGATCACTATCTTCATATCTTTGTGGGTGATGCATTGCAAACCATATGAGTTCCACTCAAATCTGCAAGTATTCAAGTCCAGCAAATGTAATGAAATTTACCTTTAAATAGGAATGTTTTCTGTTTATCTTTACTAATAATAAAGCTTAATGTCCCTCTGTCGGTCCGGATCTCTGTCTGTCAGGATCTCTGTGACGCGCATAGCGCCTAGACCATTTGGCCGATTTTCATGAAAATTGGCACAAAGTTAATTTGTACCATGGGGGTGTGCACCTCGAAGCGATTTTTCGAAAATTCGATGTGGTTCTTTTTCTATTCCAATTTTAAGAACAAAATTATCATAAGCTCGACGAGTAAATTACGAAATTGTCATAACGTGGAACCGTAACATGGGCACAAGCCAATTGGCGGGATACGAAATTATTATATCGTGGAACCGTAACATGGGTACAAGCCAATTGACGAGAAAATTCACCATACATTATTCGTAAATATACAGGCGAACCAAAAAACCTTTCAATTTGGAATACGGGCAAAGCAGTGCGGGTACCACTAGTTACTTATAATAAAGCTAAAAATCCCTCTGTCTGTCGGGATCTCTGTCCGGGTCTCTGTCTGTCAGGATCTCTGCGACGCGCATAGCGCCTAGACCGTTCAGCCGATTTTCATGAAATTTGGCACAAAGTTAGTTTGTACCATGGGGGTGTGCACCTCGAAGCGATTTTTCGAAAATTCGATGTGGTTCTTTTTCTATTCCAATTTTAAGAACAAAACTATCATAAGATGAACGAGTCAATTACGAAATTATCATAACGTGGGACCGTAACATGGGCACAAGCCAATTGGCGGGATACGAAATTATCATAACGTGGAACCGTAACATGGGTACACGCCAAATGTCGAGAAAATTCACCATACATTATTTGTAAATATAGAGGCGAACCAAAAGACCTTTTAATTTTCTACTACGGGCAAAGCCGTGCGGGTACCACTAGTTACTTATAATAAAGCTAAAAATCCCTCTGTCTGTCAGGATCTCTGTCCGGATCTCTGTCTGTCAGGATCTCTGTGACGCGCATAGCGCCTAGACCATTTGGCCGATTTTCATGAAATTTGGCACAAAGTTAGTTTGTACCATGGGGGTGTGCACCTCGAAGCGATTTTTCGAAAATTCGATGTGGTTCTTTTTCTATTCCAATTTTAAGAACAAAACTATCATAACGTGGAACCGTAACA